>NC_141702.1:100690405-100757905 GCF_971803275.1 Cyanistes caeruleus
ATAAGGCCATTGTGCAAAAAATGACTCAATTAAGATGGAAACAGTAAATCAAACTTTAAATAAAACATGTACAGCTGAAGATCTGACAGATGGGGAAAATATATTGGAAGCTTGACTCTCATTGACATTTGATCCTTATCTTCTACATGGAAAATGAAGAAGGCTGGACATTTCATTTTTTTACTGTATGATATTTCTCAGCTTTTGTAATCAGGAGAATTGGTGTTAACAAGAGTATTCCAAACATTTAAGAGGAAAATATTACTTTTGTAGTAGATAGGAACTCTTTTAAATTCAGGCATAGGTCTTAAACTGGAGCTGAATTTCAGTTTTAGTCCCATTTATCCATCAAACACAGTAACACACTGACACATTTTTATTTTAAGGACCACTTGATTTTTACTAGCATTTTGTAACGAAAAAAGCCAGCATTCCTTTCTTCTATAAAATATGTTCTGATGGCCTAAGTTATGACTCTGTCTGCTGTTAAAGCATGTCTCAAATTGTACTTTGTCCATGGCCAAGTGTCTCTTCAATCCTGCTTTGTGCTGTCACAGCAGGAACAGAGGCTGAGTGTACAAGGTTTAGGTGATTTTGCTACTGACAGCAAATTCAGTGATACCAGGCCAGCTTCCTTCCACCTCACAGTGATGTTAACAAGGAGCACCCCCAGTTCTCTGGGGTGGCAGCGTGTTTTACAATTACTTTATGGCTTCACACACTTCTCAAAGAGGTAAGAAGTGGTGACTCACCATACCACACCAAGCCTCTTCAACTTGCTCCTGCCATCACAGATGATGTAAAATTGCAATGTAATGAAAAGGGCTTTTGCATGGATGAAGTTCAAATGTGAGGTGTTGAAAAGAGAGGGAGGAACATAAGGAATCAAAGAATCTGTGCAGTGATACAGAGACAAGAGTTTGTTTTCTGTTTTAGTAGTACAAAGTAGGAGAAGACCATACAAGTCATAGGATACATTGTGGACATCGAAGACTCAACATCACAAGAAACAAAACTGAAGCAAGAATAAATCCCCAAATTGAAATGAATCCAAGAATTAAAACCCCCACAGATATATCAAAAGTTATCTAAACAAACAAACAAATGAAAAATAAAAGGATGTTCTACATTTGCAGTAAAATGTATGGTCTCAGTTTTACTCACAGAATAAAGTACCATAAAAAAGGAAGGAGGCAAATCTAAGGGCATCCAGAATGATATAAAGACTCAAGGGTCTTATATATTTAGAGTGGTTACAAAAAGTAGGTCTGTATTGTTTGGAAAAGAGGGTCCTATTAGAGACTTCAATGAGATACATGACACTCTAAAGGGACCAAGGAAAAGACATGCAGCAATGGTATTTGAGCTAGTGTCAAATGCAAGCTCAAGGGGACACAAAATTATGCCAGCAAAAAGCCTGACAGCAAAACTTTCCAGGTAGAAATATCTTATACTAAGAGCGAAATACCAAAGATGGCAATTACTGCAAATAGCTTAAATACTTTAAAAATGAAAGCAAAACGCTTTGGAAAGCAATGGTGGATGAAATCAGTAATTCTGAAAATGGAGAGAATAACATAAAAGTTTGAGTTGTGGTCTTGCTTTAGCTTCATGGGAAAACATGATGCAGAATTTTTTTCCCCTCTTAATTAAATAAGAAATTAACAGTGGACAGTGGAATGTCCTTTGAACTTGGATTCTCAACACCCCACAACATCACTTCACTCCCAGTGTGCTCCATCAAATAATCAAGTCAACATGCAACGAAATGTCAGACCAGGAGAATTAATTGCAATGTCAATCCCTTGCTGGCCCTTCAGATACTTCCCTGTTTTAAATTGTCACTTCATTACTCATCTGCTCTCTCCCTCACAGCTTCTCTACCCATCACCTTCCCACCCTGGCACCAGCTGGGTCATGGGACACTCAGTGGGTGCTTTCCTTCTCCTCCCTGCCTTCTCTCCAAGAGGGAAACAGGCTGTGGTGGCACAGCAGTACATGTCACCAGCACCTTCCCCCAGGGTGTGCAACACAACACTGATACCCCTGTCATAGGAACTGATATCTGTGAGCAACCATCATGTGAGTCCATCACAAACTGGAGCAGGTAGGAGAGGAAAGCCCCATAATAAACACCAAACTCCAAAAAAAAAAAAAAAAACTGTAGGCAAAAATTGTGTTAAAATGAACATAAGGAAACATCAGTAGCTGAAGGGCAAAAATCCTCACAGGTTTTCACATCATCCCCCAAGTGATGCCATCCTGAGCATACAATTACTCTTAACACTTCCCACTGTGAAACCATCAGGGAAAAACAATGTGTGTATAAAATCAGCAGTGTTTGTTAAAATAAACTTAATCCAAACCAGATTAATCATATTTCAATCAAGTGGCACGACTACAGGTTAAAAGTGCAGGCTGATGGGGACCCTGATTTCTGTATGAATCCTTCTGCCATCTTCAGTCCACTACTGACTTTCCACAGAGTTGCAGACACCTGTACCTTTAAGCTGATATTATTACAGGCATTATTGTCAAGTTTTATAGCACTGTAGATAGTATACACCTACAGTGTATACTGTAAATATATACATATAAAATATGCATTTATCCTTAGCTAAAAGTAATACAACACTTTATCCCCAAAAAAGGTATTTACTGTTATTCCTGGCATCAGAATTAATTACCATGCTACACTTGCATATATTGCCTTAACTCCATGAAGATTATATAGTTTGGGAGTTAGAAATTTAAACTTTTGCATATATAAGTGATGAGAAAATATAACATACAATAGAGCATCCATTCAGTACCAGATTTCCAAGAGAAAGGCAGTATCTCAAGATGTAATGCAAGACGAGGATATTTTAGATCCAATTAGGCAGGGAAGCCAAGCTGAATGGGTTAAAATTTGCCACGGATCCCAAGCAAGTGATTTTCTTAACCCCTTAAGGGTTCAAACTGCACTGGGAGGAAAAAGCAATTATGCAATGAAGAGGAGAGGAGAAAATATGTCCTGAACTGGTTTGTCTGCAACAAGGTACAGATTCCTCTGTGGTCTGCAGGGGAAGCAGCTGAGCTCCCCAGCTTGCTCTTTGACCACACCCAAAATAAAAACTAAAGGATATTTTGGGGAATAGGAAAACACAACGGCTCAGATAATGTCCCAGGCAGTATATTCATTACAGGCTCATCAGAGTGGATGCCTGCAATAGGAAGATTAAATACCCATTTACCAGCATCAGAGGAGAGTTTGGTTTTATAATGTATTGTCCCCTATTCCCCGTGAGGCTGCTTTGTTTGATAAAATGCTGAGTGTGGTGTAAAAATATCCCTCTCTCTGTAATTTGCACTCCTCTCCATTTAAAGCTATTCTTGCTGCAAACGAGAATTGAAAGCTGCTAAAATTAAGTGGTGTCAGTTCTCAATGACACTTTAATGATAGAGCGCTCAGCAAATGAGATGAGAATGAATTCCAGCTTCTCTGCTAAAGATAGTAACCAGCACTAAACAGTATAATGCTCCAACTGGGCTACACTTCACCTGCTTCATTCATATTTAGTAGAACTGAAATAGGGAAACTATAATTAAAATGCTCATAAAATAAAATAAAAAAAAAAAATAAAACCCAGCTAATTTCTAATAGCGATGCAAGGAAACAACTGAAGCTTGTGAAGTCAGAGCACAGCCCTCCTTTGTCACTTCTTTACTGCCCCAGAGGCCACTGCTGACCACAGGGCAAGTGTGGGGCTCTGGAATGCTTACCTCCCTGCAGAAATTGCCGCTCCCAGCAAGTTTGTACAAGCCTACTTAACTAACCCAGGCACAAGGAAAATGAATATTGGGAAATCCTGCCCAGTTTTGGGCTAAATGACACCACTGCCTCATAAAAATCATTCAAGCAAATAAAACCCCACCATGTAAACACCTTCTGACTCTCAGTATTATAATAAATGCACCTTCAAAGGTGTCCACCCAACCTCCCACAGAGATCATCACCACTGTGAACATGTGGCTTCTCTACTGCTAAAAAATGACAACTTCAAAGCATGTCAACTGGGTGCTGTCACATCTGTGACCCCCTTATGCCACTTCTGTGTTGAAAAGATGTTTTATGATGGGGCAATAATTCTCTGGAAAAGAAATAATTCTTTTACTCAGGGCTTCTGAGCATGGCACAGAAATGGGAGGTTCTGGTACAGAGGGAAAGACAAGCACATGAAGTTGGACAAAAAGATCCTTCTGCTTGAAATTCATGTGGCGCCTGGGCAGAACCATCTCTGCATTTTCTTCTGCCCCATATATCACGGGCTCACAGTCTGCATTTACTTTATATTTCTTTCTACAAACTGCTGTGGAAGAGAAGTAGATTATTTCCAGCCCTTGACAAAAGTAGAGTTATTTTTGTATAATGCTATGTCATTCAGTTGAATAACCAAGCCTGTCAGGCACATGAATGGAAGATAAATATTAAGGCATGAAAAGTATAAAAAGCCTTCATTATGGAGAGAGAAGTATTTATTACTATAGGAAATTTTTAGTGGACTTACAATTATGAAAGCTTTCATGTAACAAGTTGATTTAAGGTTTCAAAATTCACTGCAAGTACTTGCAGAATATTCCATATGACTAGAATGGAGAAGGGGCCATTTGATATGGATGACAATATGATCTTTATACCTCATATTAGGGTTTCTTTACAAATAAAATATATTTGATGGATAAGTGATCCTTCAAAAACTGTACAAAGTTTTAAAATCATGGGCTGGCACTATTTCCCCAACCTTATCTTGATGAAACCAGACTGAATCTTTACCTACAAGTAAGTAAAGGTATATCTTTACCTTCTTCTGATGTATTCTAACAAATAATGCACTGCAGAGAATTCCTCATTTATCAATTTCACATGGAAAAAAAAATAAGTTTTTGCATTTACATAACAGAACATATCCAGAGCTGTGTAAGTGTCTAGGAGTTGTAAAACTGGTGGCCTAATGGGCTGAGGGCAGGTGAAATGGTTATGCCTGAATGAGAACAGTAATTCCACACATATCTCTGTTTCTTCTCAGACAAGGCTCCTATCCTGGCTGTACAAGTACCAACTTGACAGCAACTGTCAAAAGCTTCTTAAAATGAGCAATCTTGACTATTCTTGCCACTGCTTGCAGATCAGACAGCACTGTGTATATGGTTTTTACACAAGGTATTTGTGTGTCTTCTGTTACGTACACAGCTCAAAATGTCTGTATTCTTCCTGCAAGGATTGCCCTGCTTTGGGCAGTCTTCATTCTGGTGTAGGCAATTCACAAACCTCCCTTCCTGCCTTTCCCCCTTTCCTACCTCAGCTTTCCTTCAGGGAAACAGGTTTTTATTGTTTTATGGCATAACCAAAGGAGACATGAGAACGCCTCAACTGTTGCATGACAGTCACCGTTCTATGTCTTACTCTACTCTCTGGTAGGGGAAACCAAAGCTAGCAAAAGGTTCAATTATCACTTCTGTGATTAACTTAGCAGGAAAAATAAAAAAAAATAAATTAGTATTGTGATATTTAGATTATGATTACACATCCAGTCTTGCACTTCAGGTCTCAGACTGACATGAGAACATGAAATTTGGGATGATAGCTCCAGGTCACCAATCACTCCAGCTAAACTGATAAGGAAGTTTTATGAAGATAAATGTATGCACATCAAGAAGCAGTGTTAGTTCCTGTTATTTGTGAGACCAAGGAGGCAGAAAAGGGATGAAGTACATCCCTACACCAGCAATTTAAGCCTTTCTGGCTTTTTTCAGCCCCAGGCTGGTCTTCTGGTTGTGTCCAAGTGCTGAAGTGTCCCTTCTCCCACTGGCACATGTGGAGGAAGGCACCAGTGTGCTGGCACCGTAAGGGGAGTTGGTATGGGCTGAGTGAAAAATAAGTGATTGCTTTCCCTTCTCACAGTGTCTTGGGAAAGGGAAGCAGGAGGGAAAGGGCACTTTGAGGATTACATGTCCTCTGAAAATTTTTTTTGTGCAAGGGGAGCTAAACCTGCTGATGGAAAAGTGGATCCTGGAGCACACATCTTTCCTGCACACTGCTCAGACTTCTTTTGTCTCCCAGCCAGACCAACATCCTTCAGTTTTCTGTCATGTGAGAGTTACTTACAAATCCCATGAGATATTATGCATCACCTGCAAGATCCCCTATGAGTCTGAAGCATCTCAGAAAGGTATTAGACAAAAGAAAAACAAAAAAATAAACATATTAAATAAATAAATAAATAAAACAAACAAATAAATAAATAAAACAAATAAAAAATCCCCCATCAAAAAAAAAAAAAAAGGGGGAGAAAGAAAATGAAAAAGAAAAAAAACACCTACCTCTCCCTATCAAAGCAGTTTTACAGAGCTTTGGAAACAGCAAGACAAAATAAATATTGAGTGAGAAGGAAAAAAGCCAGTATTGCATCAAATACTTGCCCCAGGTCCTACAACAGCAAAAAGGAGGTGACATGCAGCCATACATGAGTGGACAACATGTCAGCTGCACAGAGGGTCTCTTCATCGTCACACATGTCCCCTAGCTGGCAGTTTACCCCTTCAGACACAATGTTAAGAGACACAGGAAGAATGTTCTCTTTTTGAAAAGTGTCACATAAAGTAGCTTACCAGCCTGGTTGGCAGAAAATCATATTTTCTGATATCTGATGTCACATTTTATTAGATTTAGGATACTATTATCCTACTTACTTAGGGGTTTAAAAGTATCCTTTTTATAGCTAATGCCACAGGTAGAATGTTAAACTATAGACATTTTGCAATAAAGGACTAGACTGTTCCTTATACACATCTGGTATTTTTTGCCCCAAACAATGCAATAGCTGTTCAGTATTTTTTATCCTTCTTTTTTTGTATCCTTGCATGTTTGTCCTCAGTTCATCCACTAAAGTATGAGTGAACCTGGCTAGAGTCTGCAGAACTCTGGAGCTGTAATTTGTAACTCTTTTAACATATTTTAATGAGTTATGATTATTTAATGCACTAAAGATGGTTTAATCTTAACTCCAGAGCTCAGAGCAGTTGTCCTTTCAGTGTGAACAATGGCATTTGCTGTAGTGTTTGGCAGCAGTTTCCACCTGCTAGTAAATAAAATTTACAATATACATGTTTCAATGCTTGGGATTATATCAGTTCTGAATCATCCCTTTGCATTCATGTGGTAATGTTTTATCTTGATTTCAGTTATCAGGGGACTTTCAAACAAACCCTATTATTGAATCAAAGTCTCTTGAAACTCTTCAAGCAAAATCTTGACTATTGGTAACTGAGGTTTTTTCAATTGATAGAGGTTTCAAATTCTTGAAATTTTAATATAAATAATATTGTTTTCTGAATATAGTCATGCTCCTATTTAAGCAGCAAAATCTGTTTATGTTAAAGGGCAGAATTTGATTCATACCATCAAGAAAACTAATAATTTTCATCAAAGGATAATTATTTCTGTTCTGTTCTGGAAGAAAAACTTATTTGTTTGGGTGGCATTTGCCTTATTTACGTACATGAGAATTAGTATTACCCACAATTAAAATATAAATATACCTTTTCTATATCAATATTCCAACATTTAGTGATTAAACGATAGGATTTTATCCCTAATTAGTCTCCACATCTTTAGTTACCTATCAGAGCAGTAATATATTGATAGTAAAATGTTGCTGACAGTGTCCAGCTGGAGAGCAGATTCTTGGAGAATGGGAGGAAGCAAGCAGAAAAATCCCCAAATATGTGGCACTCTTGCCTTGTTCACACAGCTCTGCTTCAGTTGTAGCTGTTGGGACAATGGTGAGACAGGAAAAGATAATGCTGATCAAATATTAATATTTATTTATATTTGTAATATTTACTAATAGTCAACAGCATGAGTTTGACAGGGGTTTTCAGCTCTCTTCACATAACAAAAAGAAACAACTACTGCAGGCTTTAAAATAAAATATCCAGCAGACAGTGTGATGCTTTTAGTAAGGAGGAAGGACAAGGTACCAACATCACCCTCTTTAATGATTTACAGAACTTCCTCCAAGCAGACCTGCAAAAATTCTTATTCCATAGATTGGAAGCACTTAGGTAAGAACTTAACATTAGAATAAGAGACCTTCAAAGAGAATTTAGATATGGCTTTAAGAGCTCTGCAGCTGAGTAAAAAAGTCCTTCTCACCACCAAACTAAACCAACAAGGCTGTGTGCTCTGGGAGCTGCTGCCCTGGATCAGCTTTGGTCTGATGGCTCAAATGCACTGGTGATAATGAAAGATCTCGAGGCACATTTTGCAGGAGGGAGGACACTACCTTCAATTCCCTTGGCAGAGCAAAATACATTTCCCTGTTTTTGTTGGGCAAATCTCCTAAAGCAACCTGCTAGCTGGCACCAAATTACTCCCTAAAGGAGAAGCACTTTTGTGAGAAATTTCTAAACAGACACTTTTTATGCAATTTGTAATCCTTTAGAATAAAAGACACATTTGAACAAGATCAACACAAAGACTGTTGAATAAAATCCCTCCATGAGGCTTTGATAAACCACAAAATCACTCTGTGCTTTATCAGGAGATAGTAGGAATTCAAATAATTTGTTTCAATTTTTCCTACTCTCAGACTTTTTTAATTTTTCTTCTTCTCTTTCACAGTTTATCATTCCTTGGGATAATTCCATCAAGAAACTATCTTGTCACCTGCACTGAAAATACATTTTTTTCTCTTTTAAGAGTGATGTGTCAAACCATTATATCAACTGTGCTGTTTATGCTTCTCAGCATTAAAAATATTTTCAATTTTTGAAAGTAAAATACTTTTCTGTATTTTGTAAAATTTTCATTCACCCAAACACAGTCAGGGCTCTGTTTCTTTCCTTTTTTTAAAAAAAATCTCTGGATTTAAAGTTTTTCCACCTTTGCTGAGTGTAATTTTGACATTTCTGTAAATTATTTCTCCAAATCATTCTATCTCTTTTAGTGAAAAAAGATAACCAGCTTCATATTTAGATCTACAACTGACCTTTAGGATTGGTGTCCTTAGTGTACATTTTAGTAGGCATAACTGTGTTGAAATATGAATTAATTTGGCAGTGGTCTTCCCTGCATACCCTGGATTATTTTAAGAAGATGAATGTAACCTTCAGCTGTGTTCTGTGGAGGTTTTATTCCAGAGCCTTTCACTGTGATTTGAGATTGAAAGCTTACCAATATTTGAAGAATGCCATTGAGCACTAGGCTGTATTTGTTTGTCTCCTGAACTCATTCAATTAAGAAAATAATCCATTATGGAAAATCTTGATTAAAAGTTGGCTTATTCTCCCATTTGATTAAAATTCAGCATTACACTGAATCAATTGTTCAGTACTTCTGTGAAACCTGCATCAGCTGCAGGCAGAAGACAAATTGCTCTGTTGCTCTCGCATCTTACTCACCTTTTCTGTCCTCTGATTATAAAATCTACTGGAGAACAATAAACATGCTCAAATATTGTGGTTTCACTTGGTCCTTGACCCTATTCCATGGCAGAGGGAGAGATACCTTGACAGCCCAAGGGGACCTGGGAGTGGAAGGATTTCCTTGGCCAGAGGCTTTAGCTCCACAGTCCCTATCCTGTCCCAGGGCGGATTCTGTGGAACAGCTTATTCCTGCCATAAACTTCATGGGTTTCTTAGCCTTCTGAGTCCTGAAAAAAATCTTCAGGATTTGGTCCTTTGCATATTTCCACAATGATATCAGCAAACAAGGCTAATCTCGCCTGCCAACAAAATGGTCTTATAACTCCATGCTAAATCCTTAATTAAAAGTGCCACCTCGAAAATTCTGCAACAAACAAGGCAGCTGAGGTTGGGCTGCAGCCTGACAGCCATGGGACTGGAAAGGACAGGCTCTTTATCCCCAAATTTACCTCAAAGTCATCTCTTTCTCCTTGTTTGTGCTCTGCTCTGGAAGAGCTCTGCAGCCACTCAGATTGCTGTATGATTTCAGTGGTTAAAGACCCGGTCCTGGCCAAATCAGTGGTAAAAATCCCATTGATTTCAGTACAGTCAGGCTATAGCTTCAAATGTGGCAACAACAAGAAAGCACATTTAAAAAAAAAACCAAACAACTAAACAGTAATCAAATACTAGTAGGTTTGCTTTTCTGTCTATTTTCATTTCCAGTTTCCCTGTCCTTTGGCAAATGTGACAGTTTGCAGCAATTAGGAATCTTTACTCAGGAAGATTTTCAGACATAAACAAAATGTCTTAAACCATACTACTGTAGTTCTCAATTAAAACTTCATGGAAAAGCTTTCCAAATTTATTCTTACACTATGACTAATTCTTTTTACTACTTCTGTAAATAAGGTTTCCATTTTCCCTAGTTTTCACACAGGGTGGCTTTTACTAAATATAATTGAACTCTGATATTGAACCAGATAACTTCCAACATTACAACTCCATCACTAGGATTGATTTTTACTTTTTTTTTTTTGTTTTTTAATGGGTTTTTCCAAAGGCTGAGTATATTACCAGCAAAATATAATGTTAGCTATCCAAACAGTGGTTTATCTTATTATCTGATGAAGACACAAGAGAGAATAATTGACAGAAACACTGAAAAATATCTTCAACTGCTTCAAAATTTTAATGCTTAATGTCTTCACTGACAAAAAAAAATGTTAAAAAGTAACTTCAGAAACAGCCCAAAATAATGCAAGAAAAAGCAGCTTTAGAACAGTCACATATTGGGCATGGATATCTGGAGTCTAATATTACTTCCAGTCACAATTATTTACTGGAATCAAATACTTGCAAAATTTAGAGGAAACCCAATTTTGTTACCTGGCTGAGAGGCTGAGAAGTGAGAGTGAAATTAATGTGCATAAATAACGTGGGCAGGTGAAGCTAAGCCCACTGGAAATAGGATAGTTACTAAAATAACTCCGAGGTCAGTATTTGTGATGAAAACAGACAAGATTTATGGCAAAGTAATTCAATCAAATAATCTGAAGCAGGTCAGAAGCATTTCATTCTAATGCAGTGTTTTAAAATCTATAGACATTGTGCAATTAAATGAAAAGCAAAAGCAAGCCATAGATTGCTGCTGAAGAGAGAGGGGAATAAAAGAAAAAGCAAAAGCAAAAGAAAATGTCATCTGGAGAAGATCTCATTTTGGAAACCTACAATATGTTGATTGATAGGACTAGCATTTTTCAAGCTCTGTCACAGCTGAAGTATAAAGCTGTCAGTGCATATGATAATGATGGATGCTCTAAAACATGCAAATAGCATGAAAAATCATTTCTCACATAATTTTGGGAGATGAGAGGAGTTGTGAACTGAGGGGAGAGGGGAGAGTAGGTCAAGCTTAACATTCAGCCAAGAGGAAGAGGCGGCCGCCTCACCACCGCTGGAGTTGTTAATTACTATGCAAGTGAAACAATGAGTTATGCCAGCCTTCTGCAAATTTTCCCACAGAATTGTGATTGTGACTGGTGGAGGGAGAGGGCCAGAGCCGCAGCTCTGGAGCTGAGCACAATAGGGAGCTCCCCAGAACAAATCTGCGCCGAAGGAAAGCTGCTCCAGGGGCTCCCGCGCTCTCAGGAATGCATTGCTTAAAGAACGTATTTCAGAGGTGACATTTACAGTACACCATCAATATTGGGGGTGTTTCAGTTAATTAGCCATTTTTATTAACGCTGAAGTACAGTAAAACCCAATGCAAGTGTTAGGAATGCAAATGAGCACCATCCCCAGGCTGATCCAGCTCCAAGAAGTGAACTATCACACCCTGCCCCCATATTTATGCTGCTTTTTAATTTTCTGGACCGAGCAGAGGTTGCTCATGCTTCCAGCTGAGTTTCACCTCTTGTGCATATGCATGTGCTTGCATGTGCCAAAGTTCACAAGAAGCAACAAAGCTGTAGGTGCAACCTCAAATTTGCTGGATTTATTTTCACTCATTTTGCAATTTTGAGGAAAATCATCTTTTTAACCAACTCTGGTGAAAAATAAATATAGATTAAGGCTGGTTTTGTGGGTTTTTTTCTTTCCTAGTTAGTTATAATGCACCCTGCATCATCTAAATCGAGGAAAATACATGACATATAAAATAAAGCACTATTTATATAATGTGCCTTACTTGGACTCATGAAATGGTAAAAGCCACCCAGCTCACATCGCTTTGTATTCAAAGCTCCTTATTCCTCACTCCTTATTCCACAGTAACTTTTGACTATGCCTTATTTTCAGAACTCTGCTTCACTCAGCACAGGTCTACACACTGGATCTTCTCTCTACTGGATCTTTTTGCTTATTTTATCCCACCAAAAATCCCAACTTAATATGAGCCCACCTGTGTGTTCCCAAGTCTACCTCCACAGTTGCCTTTATATTTTTCTTTCAGTCTTAGGGTTCCTGATAGCATCTCCTTATCATTCCAGTCCCTTCTAAACAGACACCATCTGATACTGGGTCTTTTCACATATCTGTGTCCTTCCAAAGATCACGTTCATCTCAAATTTGACAATACGGATATGAGCAAAAATTTTTTTTAAATGCCGTCCTAAATCTTTCACTAAATGGTTTATATCCAGGCTTATCTGTATCTGTGTTAGATTCAAGCTCTTGGAGGCAAAGACCTTCCCTATTCTTGGTGTGCATACTGCTGAACACACTGTCACACTCCACAAATTGCAAATAATGAGCAATGGTGATGGACCTTATTTTCTACTGCCTTCCATCTTATTGCTATTTACCTCTGCACAAAACAAGTGTCAAAGAGGTGACATTAGCAAGGGCTGTGGTTCCTCAGGAGCTCAGCATGTTTTAAGTTGAACCCTCATTCATGAAAGAGGACAATAATCACAACACCTCAGAAAATTTTATCTAAACATTTTATTAGTTACAAATTGAATTTCTCATTGATTTCCAAGACAATCCATTTCATACTCAATTTTGTTAAATATTGGTACTGTTTCTGCATAATCAGACTCTGGTCTTGCTGTATCAAACTGCTCTGTTGCAGGTAATTCATGAAAGCAAGGTTTTAAATGAATCTTGTTCTGATTTTCCCCCCCCGTTGGATTTCATCTTCATTTCAGACTTGGAGAAATAGCTCATATTCGTGTCCAGATATTCAAATGCTTTGTATTTGTTATTCAGCAGGATTATGCTCTTTTGGATGTGTTCAAGTTCATATTTAAAATGAAAAATAACTCACTGCTGCTGATGATGAGTTCATATCTCTCAGTATTCTGTTACTTTTAAGATTAGAAGGGTCCAAAGGCAGGTGAAGTGAAACAGAAATTTAACAGTAGTTCTGGAAATCAATGTATATCTATATTAATCATGGCCCAAAGGCATCATACTGGACTCAGACCAGCTCAAATAATACCCACACAGGACAGATTAGGGAGCCTTTTCCCCTTGCCACAATTAAAATGCATGTAACAAAAATGACTAGGTATTCCCAGGAGCCTTAAGTGAGGCAACTCCCCAGAAAGCAGATGCAAGGACTGCCCAGAATCTAAGTTACCAGGCCTAGTTTGCAGAGCAGAGATGAGAAGCAATGCAGACAAGTAAAAAAAAAAAAAAATCCCAGTCATCTAAAACCTGGACCCCAGCCAACTTTTCCCAATAATGGTAGGTGACAGGCCAGAGTTGATCCAATGTGCATTTTAATTGGTGGCAAGCTCAAGTAACAAGCCATTGCTGTTCATCTGTCAAAGAAGGAAAAAAAAAAAAAGCCCAAACATGTAGCACTGTCCTTATTGTATTATTAAACTGTGTACTACATATATTTTTATGTAAATTGTCTGAAGGTCTTTGGCATCTAACAGGAACAGAAAGGAGATTTTTCTCTACTAATTACCTGATATGTACATCTCCAAAAGAGAAAGATAAGAAAAGATAACATCTCTGTGGTCTGTTGGAGTGAAGGAGATCCTAAGCCATACTTGAAGCAGGATGGTAAATTGATCAGTGACAACCGTCCTAGGTAAATGTTCTCAAAAGAGAAATGGCAGCTATGTGTAATGATACTTTTGCTCCACTTAAATACAGTGAAAATGTGGAATAGCCCAACACAGGCTCTTCAGAGCAAGAGCCTGCCAGTGATTTGGGAAAGCTTCCTTCTCCTTTTGAACAGCTTCCCAAGTGTTTAACTGCTTTCATTCAGGTTTTACTCTGAAGCTTGAAAAGTGAGCATTCAAACTCCTAACCCCCTCCATTAGCATACAAAACACCTTCTTCCTCCTTGTTTTCTCTGATTTATTTTTTTTTAACCTCCATATTAACAAAACAAACCTGATCAGTCCGAAGGGGCTGTGAAGAAGATTGCATTGTTTAAGGGCAGGCTTTTGAAACCAAAAGGACTCTGACCAATTTCTTATGGCTGAGAGGTGGGTACGGTTTCATGTGTTGCAGAGTATTCATGTGCTGCTCAGGAGAGCACAGATTACATTCCATCAAAGGCAATTTTTCAGAGGTTGTCCCTCCTTTTGCTTTCCACAGAAATGAATCTATACCATTTACATGGAACACTTAACCTTCAAGCTGTCCTTACTACAGCAACACTACTCCTATTGCAGATACATGTTTACTTAGACAAATCTAATTTACCCTTTGTTAATGTGTGCTGTCTTTACTTCCTATATTACATTAAAGTAGAAATAGAGTTACAAAAAAATTATCTTGCTTAAAATCATTCATAAGCTTTCATCAAGGGAATAAATTTACCAATTTCCCTCTTAGTTTATAACCATCCACTGTACTAACTTGACCTTTACCTAAACAGGGCTATAATTGCAGTTAAGATTATGTAATTTACAATAACAACAAAAAATTACTTTTGAGGAACTGCTACTGGCCATGAATGTCTCACAGCTATTAAATGCATCATTCATCTTGAGAAGAAAATTATTCTTATCCACGTCGACATTTTTAACATAAACTGTAGTACTCTCTGTTGGCACTTTTTTACGTACCCATTAATCTCAATAGTAAAGCATAAGTCTCACCCACCTATTCTCTGAAGTTTGGATGTCACTACTGTGTACAATAAAAATTGTATATTCATGAACTCCATTTGTTTTATGTCCTTCTCTCTGTCAAAGTCTCCCAAGCAGCATATGCTTTGCTCTGTGGAGAATAAAATCAAATTTATCTGTCTTGTCATATTGTCATCAAAGTGATACTATCACAATTAGATTAACATTTTGTGAAGGAGCTGAAGGGAGGGAAAGGAAATAGGAACAAATTATAGAGAATCCCAGTTAACCCTTTCTCCAGCATAAAGCCCCCTTTGAGTGGTACCCACAGGTAAGGGAAGCATCCGGGATCCAAACAAGCAACCCTGCCCAGCCCCTGTCGCCCTTCTCTGGGTCAGCGAGGTTCCTCCCCAGCCCTGCAAGGTAGGAGTTCATCCAGAGGGCTGTCAGTGCTACAGAGAAGAAGCACTGCTGGGAGTGGAGCTCTTCCCAGGCTGTTTTATCAGAGCAGTGACAAGCAGAGCGCAGCCCCCAGGGCAGACCCCGGTGTGGCCGGCTGGGAGCACACCGGGACACCTGCTCCGGCAGCACGCCAAGCCCTTGGGATGCTCCAGGACCAGCACAGCACCACGGCCACCTCTGCTGGCTGTAAAATAGGAGTTTGGCAGCAGAGCACAAGCAGCAACCTGTTCTTTTCCTTCTTGTTTTTTTGTTTTGTTTTGTTTTGTTTTGTTTTTGTTTTTTTCTCCCCAGGATTTCTTCCGTTTTTCTTTCACGTTTATTCATTTGTTAAATGAAAAACGAAAAAGGAATTTGGTGATTTTGTCAGATAAAGGGACAGAAAAACCATCCTGTTGTGCAGAGGTGAAGAAAAAGTGTCTCTAAACTTACTCACACTGTGCAGTTGCATTTTCCAATCCACTTCTAGTGTTCAGGCAAGATCCATGCAATAAATTATGCTTGTGCAGGACACAGATATGTATCTGTACAACTTCTTATTACAACTGCATCATCTGCACATTGATCTCCTTCTCTGGAGATTAATTCTAACATGAGCTGTTTCTGATACTTATTCTTCAGGACAGGCCTGCCAAGGATGTATTTTCTCTTCATTCTCATGTACGTGAAGTAACCCACCAAAATGATAAATTCAACTGCCTGGCACACATGTCACAGAACATCTGATCTATCTGAGAATTTCTGTGGAAGTTATCAGCTGCTCAGAGTGGGAATATTTTCTGTAACATCAGATGGTATAATTACCACAACTTAGATTGCACAATACTTGAAATAATGAAAGAAAAACCTAACTTTTTTTAAAAAGGACCAAAAGTAACTTGCATGTCTCCATGCAAAATATTATGGCATTTCTCACTAAGAGAAACCAGTGTTTCTCTGGGAAATTCTATTCTCTCTAGTCAAATAGATTATTTTTTTCTAGCCCTGTATAGTTTTCATGTGCAAGGATTTAATGACACCATCTCTTTTGTGTAAGAGAAAACTGGAAAGTCACCTAGAGCTGAATTTTATGTGCCACAAACCTTGGATATATTACCAAATAATATGGGAGTGAACTGTACATGCTGAGAGAGAGAGAGAGAGAGAGAGAGAGAGCAAACATATTTTGTCCCATATTCTTTAAAACCTTGGTTGTTTGAAGAGGGGGTCACAGGGCAGGGTGCTGTGGACATAGTGTTGGGAAAGGGAGGGGGAATGCACACCAAAGGGATGATAAAGTAATGAATAGCAGTGCAAACAGAAGAGGCAGTGGGGAAGGAACAGGCAGAACAGTACACTGAGCAGAACAGTATTACATTCACATGCACAAAAAAAATGGTAAGGTCAAAGAGGAGGAGAAGAAACTTTGAGATTTTGCCAAGAGGCAGCCTTTGGTAATCAAGGCAATTCTAGCAGAGCACAGAAATGAAAGCCAACTGGAAAAGATTCATTAGAGTTTAAGTAACTTAAGGTAGTGGTGACTGACTGCCTGTCGGGTTAGTTTGGAAGTAAAGAAAATGTGGGAAGGCAAGCAGGAATGGGGGATGAGTTTGCAAGATGCCTCTTCCTTCATTCTTGGTCACAGAAAGATGACAGAGGACAGTGAGAGGCATTGGAAGAAAATAAACAAAAGGCCAGGTCTCGCCTTTGTAGAAACTGTCCTGTGTAGAAACTGTCCATTTCAATGTCAGAAAGGAAAATAGAAATTTAAACCCTTCTATGAGAACCTGCTCTTTCTCTGTCTTCACAGCATTGCTCACCCCTTCCTGAATGCAGAAAGAAGCTTTTGCTGCCATTTCAGACACAAGTCCTATGGGCTGATCCCATGAGTGTCCTCAACTCTCCCTGAAGTCAACTGGAGTTAAGGGCGTTCAGCACTTTCCAGGGTCAGGCCATGTATCACTTAAAAATAACTCACCAACATTAAACATCATTAAAGAAACTAATGCTCATTAACTAGCAATAGACCACTGGGAAAGGATCAATAGTTGTCTCTGAAATCATTTTACCTCTTACAGTATATGCATACTCTACTTAATGACAGTGAAGGATGGTGACACTGAATGATAGGTCACTGATAACAGTGAATGGGAAAGACTGCTTCTTAATTAATCAGGACAGTATTAGCAAAGAATTCCACTTAACAGGGATACATCTGGGGGCCTAACCAGGTGATTATGGAATGATGTGCTGACCCTTGGTGAAACAAAGTGGCAGCTTAAGAAGAAATGCAACGAACACTCCTTTAATTCTTCTGGCTTTCTTCAGAGCAGAGTGCTTTGTTCCACCTCACGTTTTTCAAGGCACTGCTTTTCTTTAATTAGCTCTTAATAACTGGAGGAAATTCATAACTGGCCAGGCTGATTCTGACCCTGCCAGTGGGAAGGGTTCTGTGGTGTGGCACCAGCATGATGCTGTATCTGAACTGAATGGCTCCTGCTTAGGGGAAGCTGCCACCTTGTTTAACTGGAGTTGTGGTTTCCCTGATGGGGCTTAGAGGCCATTATTTGGCAGAGTGCAAACAGGACAGGATTGCATGCCTTGTACGGTGATTATGACCATTATTTCCTTTTTCTGATCCAGATCTGGGGTTCCTGCCCTTCAGGGTCTACATATGGGAAATCACAGAGACATCCAAGCACTTTTTGTAGCTTTCAAGAGTTTGTCTCATGACCATTTTAAGTAAGAAAAAGAGCAGCCCAGTCTTATCTGCATTCCACTGGTACCTAACGACCCTCCCCATCTGACTGAATTTATTGTAATCCCTATAAACCTAAATCTCAAAGAATTCCAATGCCTTGCACATCTCTCCTGTTCTAATTTATGAGAACTTGGTAATGTGCCATCTGGAGGTTTCACTGCTTTTGAGATGCATGTTCAGCCCACAATGGAAGCCAAAAGGAGAAAGAAAGGAAAAGGAAGGGGGAGGAGAAGATCTGGCTCCAAGAAACAAGAGTCATGAACTCGCACAGACAAAAACTACATTTCAAAAAAAATCAGTTTTAACTTGCATGATAGGCACATACACAGCTGATAACCCAGGGTCTCAACCTAAGGACATTAGCAGCATTACAGGGCAATCCTTACACAAGGACAAAATGTTCTTGAGAAATTTCTGCAATGTATTAGACACAAACAGGTTTTTCCTCAAAACTGAAGTCATGTCAGGCTTCTTGCTTCACCTCTTCTAATTTTCCCTGAACAAACATATTTATTGTGGTGGTTTCAAGTAAATTTCCAGTTCACACTCTTTTCCTGTGAGACAACAAAGGGCTTATTGGAGGAAGCTTTTAGGCTGATTGGCTGATCTACACCCAGGCCATCAAAGGTCTGAGGCCTATTTTACCCTGAAAAAAAATATGCCTAGCTCTGATTTTATTCCTTTTATTAAGCTGTTTAAACAAAAATAACATTGAAAACTGTATGTCACTGAAGTCATAATTACTAACCTATGAAAAGAGCAATTCAGCTGTCAGGCTGGATCACATCAACAAGTTAGACACAGTACTAGGAAGCATATTAGATCACAAATAAGTTAAATTATCTTATTAATATCAAAATAATCAATCCTAATACAAACAGATTTCCAAATTCATCCTAAAGAGGATACTAAGAAGGCAGCTATTTATTCGTTACATGTACCAATTACAGAGTATTTTAATGATGAAATAAAACTTGCTCTTCCTGCTCATGAATGAGCAAACCCTGGTCTCCCAGAATCCATCTTCAGAGTTACTGGGATGGAGATGTTTATATCAGTGTCTATCAGAAGAGTGTCCTGTTGGCCAGAAAGTACAGAAAGAGGAAGATTTTGGGCTGCTCACTGAAGGCAGAACCCTTCTTCCAATATTTAATTTGACTAAGGAAATATTAATGTTTCCTTCATGAATGCAAGGCCAGTGCTCACACCCAGCTCTCCAGAAACATCTGGAGTCCTAAAATCCACAATTCACAACAGGGTTGAGACTCCTCCACAAGGTGAGGAAAAGGCCATTTTGTGACAGCAGCAGAGTGACTCTCCCAGGCTCTGTTGCCTCCCTGGCCTCTTGCAGCAGCAAAACCCCCCAGCCCTGTGTGCTCCTGTACAGTGAGTGCCCCTCTGGCCAGTCTCTGCCTCTGTCAGTGCTGGGCACAGGACCAGAGGGGCTCTGCTGGCCAGGGGGAGTTTGGAGCCTCAAGAACCGTGTGTGCCTCCATCCCTTCCCTGCTCCTCTCTTCCCTCCTGGGCCAGCCATGGCAGAGACACCTTCTGCACCCATGGGGAGCTCAGGGGAGGCAGGGCAGGACTCCTGCAACTCCTCTCTGGGCTGAAGGAGAGGCTGTAAAGGGAACAAACCTGGGGAGACAGTCTCACACTGCTAGGCAAGGTGGGCTTTAGCTGCAGTCATTAGTACTCCATGCAAACATGATTCCTTGTTCCATCAGTCTGGTCTTGGTCTGTGCCAAAAGCTGCATCTGTCTCAAAACAGGAAGTTCAAATGGGCTAGGAAGGATCCCTGTAAACAAAAGATAATTTTAGAAAGGGAAATTATTACATTACCATTTAATTGAAAGATGTAGTCACAAACTTTGCAACTCCTCCTCTTTTCTGGGCTGTAGTAAGTCAAGACCTGACAGGCCCCATGTACTTTTCTTCTGGGTTCAGGAAGAGGCTGAAGACTGGTTATCTGACTTTTCCTCACACACCCATACTGGAGACTCTTAATGAGCAGTTTTGCCTGAGATGTCTTCCCAATCAAAGCTTGTTCTCACCTCCCTGAGAATTTCATCCAGATGAGACACAAGGTACACTATGTTCAGACTAGAACATATTCCTCTTGGACAAATATGTGAAAACATCATTTTTAGTAAGTTATTTAAAAATACTTGGCATTTTGAAGACTGTGGAGTCTGCAAGTCTGAGCTTCCCTTTGCCAAGCACCAAAAAGTGAAAAATCTAATTACAAGATCACAGTGGGTTTTTTTAATTTACTTTAATGGGTTTTGGACATTATATCAGCAAACAAAAAGCATATGCAAATAGATTAAAAATAGTAGCTTTAACACTCAGGAGAATTCTCTAAGCACAAAACTGTTGGGAGAACCCTGCCCACTTTAGTGGGAGTGGAGACACTGTACAGCAAAGCCCATGAGATTCACCAGGACAGAGAAAACAATTAATGTTCATCCAGATTCAGTACTGGCAAAGCGCTCAGCTAAGACAGCACTGCTTTCCTGCCCTTTTCATTGAACAGAGCACAGGAGCAACTGAAGCAGGACAAAGGCATTGCTGGGAATGAGGAGAATCCATGGGACCTATGCAGTGGGAGCTGGAAAAACAAATTTTTTATGTCAGTTGTTATCAGTGGTACTTTCTCCATTGCATAAATGAGCCAAAGGAATGTGCAAAACCAAAACAGGCTACCTGAAAAAGAGGAAACATCACACTTTAAAGATTCTGGTTCCCATACTGATTTTTAACTGCCTAGGATCCCTTATGACCAGTGACTGAGGCCTCACAACTGCCCTGGCGACCCTAAATCACAGCATTCAGGAGCAGTCTTCCACATTCCTCCTCACTCCATCAAGGCTTAGCAAAAAAAAATTATTAAAACCCACTTTAATTTCTTTCTGTGGCTTCTTGATCTCATGAAAAGCAGTTCAACACCTACAGAGTACCTTCCCTAAGGAGATAACTGTACAAGCAAAGTTCAAGTATCCCATCATTGATTGCATGTGTTTCATACTAAGCTCCTTCCACTATAATGCACTTTCTACAATAGCTGATAGATTTTTCCAGTCTTCCTCTGGGAGTCCTAAATGACTTTGCTGGAGAATTGTAAAAGCTCTTTTTCCTTCACTGACAAAACTCGATTCCTGAATGAAATGTTTGAAAATCTTTAAAGATACTTTTTAATGCATGTTGAGTCTCTTAAAAATAAGGAAATTGTGCAAACAGTAGAACACAGGTGGTGGTACAAGAGCATGCTAAATTGCTGTGGCAGTTTGATTTTCTAACCTCCGGATACCACAGGTTGTGTAAACCCAAATCAAAATTCTCTGTGTACACTCTTATCAACTGCTATGTTTATTCTGATGCAGAGGCCTTCATTCCAGCAAGCATCTCTGTCCAGAAAAGTATTGACATTTGTGCTTAAATTTGAATGTACATCCCATTCAGTAGGTTGTAAAGGACATTTAAGCACCTGTATGCCTAAAAAGAGACTGACAGAGGGCATATCTGAGTCAGAATTTTATTAATGTTCCCTGAAGGTTATATAAGATCAAATGGGCAGATTGACTTGGCATTGTATTGCAGTGACTTTGTACAATGTTTGGGAAAATGAAACCATTAATGAGATATCAGCTGAATATTTTTTCATTGACACTCTGGGTAATAAAATGCGAAATGTTTTATTTCCCCAAATGAGGTCAGCACACATATGGATAATTGCCTGAAACAATATAACTTTTGTTTAACTTGTTTAATTGCCTAGGTAACTTGTTTGTTCAAAATAAATATGCAGTTAAAAGGGAAAAAAAAAGCTTTGGTTGGACTCTTAAGAAGCCTTTCCTTTATTATTAGCACTGCAGTCCCTGCTGGCAATGCTCTGATGGCTGGACTTAACAAACACATAACCAAAGGCTGCTGTTCCTGTGCTGACTTTTCAGTTAAAATAATCTGGAACTATGCTACAGCCATCTTCTCTAACGACTTTCTCTCTGGGAGTGCAAAACAGATTCATATTAGTTCCTTATATTTTTATTTATCTGTTCATTCGTCCCTTCTTTTGCCATCAGTCATAGAGTTAGCTGAAAAATTGAATGTTTTAATCTTATTTTGATAACTATTTAGCATTACTTATTTATGGGGAAACACCACTCCCCCCCCCTCCAGGTATTCCATATACAAATCATAAGGGATTGGCAGACTCCTGAAAATATTGAGATAAGCTTCTTTACAAGTATACCAATAAAACCAGCAACTAGCTAGAGTGCGGTATTTTTTCCATCCTTGGTACTAAATGCAGATTTCTGGATTTCTTCTGCTAAATAGAGCTCAGAGTTTGCATCTTAATGCTTTGGCATTTGATTGCCGAGCTCTCCACTTGGAACTCTCCACTTGAATTCTCAGCTGGAAGTGCGTGTAACATCTGTGTGTGGACTTGGCAGGAGGAGCCCAACACGCTGGGCAGTACATGAGTCCTCTTCACCATCTTGCAGGATTAGATCCGTATCCCAAGATCTGACACAACTCAGAGCATAGAGGTTTGCCAGATCCACATTCGTGCTCAATTAAGTGTCTGGCTTTTCAGGACCTGCCAAGAAAAGATCCCTGGCTTGTCTTTTCAGCCAACCCCAAATTCGTGCCAGTCACCATAAAAGGGTGTGAGCCCTCGCTGGCATACACGTGTTGGAGGAGTTGTACTGATGTTACAGGAGCTCCACCAATTGCTCCAGTCGAGGCTCTTGCCCAAAGCACTTCAGAGTGCTGAAGCCTTTAAATTCATAGCTTTGTTTCACTTTATCAGGGTTTTCAATCTCTTGTTCTAGTAAAATAAGTGCCACTCCAAGCTTGGATCACGTTCCAATTATTCTCACAATAGTGGATGCTGTAAGGAAACTGGACATTCTGCCATGTGGAACAATTACATCATATACAATCAGACAGGAAAGAAAAGGGGAAAGAAAGCAACTAAATCAACACACTGTGCATCCATTCATTTTACCGTGTCATTTAGCATATGGTCACTCATGTGATCAAGACAGTAACTGGCATTTTTCCCAGTTAATTCACCTCTTTTCTCTTTGTCCTCTGTTGTAGCACAAGTCTTTCAGCAAGATTTCAGGTTGCAATCCCCTTGGAGAATGAATGGTCCTTATTAAGTGTCTGGAAAAAAACAGCAATTTATTAGTACACAGAGACAAATTAGAGCTCTATCTTAATCAAATAAAGAATCACAATAAAAAAACCTGAACACCTCATTTGAAATTTACTTAAATATTTTTTATTTGTGTCTCTCTCTCTTTAAATAAATCACCAATGTAATTATGTCCTATAGCTGTAACAGCTGTCTAAGTAACTTCTGAAAAAATAAGTGGTTTTTTTTTTCTTTCCTGAGGTTTGTTGGTTACAGTGATGTGAACTGACTAATACTTTACAGAGCTCAGCTGTGAATCATTCACTGCAAATAAAAGGCAAGGCGTGCAAATGTTCTATGCATGTTCCTCTCAATTATATTTCTGAGGACTTGATTTTGATATCCATTCAGCATTACATATTTGAAGTCTAGACAAGGGAAGTCTAGACATCCATAGTGCCCTGTCATGTTTTTTTCTTTACGCTATTTTTGAATTTAGATGCACCTTCAAAAAACAGAAGGCTATTATGCTCATTAAAAGCTGGATTCTATGTTGATGCAAATATATTTAGCTGTAACTGATACCCATTGCACAAACAGAACTTTCTGAGGGCAGCTGTGCTGTACAGAGGAGAACACAGTGAGAAATCCAAACTGAAGTGCAGGCATCAAACCCTGTTTTTGTGGAAGAGATTAAGAATAATGAGTAGTTCCCAATCTGTGTACACCCAGGTGGTTTAAGGTATTTTAAGAATAGGAGGAAAAGTGATATTCAAATACCTCTTTTACCCCCTTCCTTTATATTGTTTCATTACCTGGTAATAAATTAGTAAAGGTAGGAGACTTTGTTTACACACCTGAAGTCCAGGAGGGTGGCAATTCCCAGAGCTAGATTCTACCTGAAATGTTCAAGGACATGCAGCTGACACAGTGGGCCTCTGACTGTAAGACAGACAGCTCCAGGCACAAAGCTGCTGTATAAAACTGTCTACATCCACCTAAATTAGAACTGACAACCAGCCCTGGTTTTATAATGCTGAGTTCTCAACTTTTGGACACCAAAACCTATCCAGAAAAGGAAACAAAGTGCATTAGATTTATATTTTCTTTTTTCTTTTGGGCATTGTTTCTTCTATTCTTTCTCTTGTTTTTTAAAAATTTCCACCCTCATTTTAAAATACAGAATTTCATACATCCTAATTTTTGCTCCACTGTTTTTGGTTTTTTGTTGTTTTTGTTGTGGGGTTTTTTTTGGTAGAAAATGCCTTTAATGTTAAGCATTTAATTCTAAAAAAAATTACAACTATACATTTATCTTGATCACACTTAAATATGATACAGTGTTTTCAATTAAAATAGAGCTTGTTAAGGACAGGAGTTAGATTTCATAGTAAACCACTGAATTAAATGGAAACAGAAATTTAATAACAAACCTCCACATTAAATGGAACCAGCAGGTAAAGCAGAGGGTTTGAAGAGAGATTCCTGTAGCTGCTTCACAGACTTTGCTGAATTACCACTCCTACAAAGAGTTCATGAAGACTAATGTTTCAAAAATAGCTACTAATTTCAGGTGCCAGATTTCAATCTTCTCCAAAAAGTGAACAATTTTGAGTCATAACCTAGTCATAACTCCCCATAAATTTGCCATCTGGGGATTCTGAAAATGAGGAGAGACAATTGATTTTATCTGTTTCAAATTTATTCCATAGGCGTTTTGACTGAATTTTCAAACTTACCCTTATTTTTAAGAAAAAAATATTACCTAATAATTCAGTAAATATCAGCTTACTAAAAATTGCCATGAAACTTGGTAGTAATAAGAACATGGACTGAAGAGCCTGCTGGTATGTTTGGGAACACAAATTCCATGCCTAGAACTTTTAAAAATCAACAGAGTTGCTAGCTTACCTCAATAACTGAAAAATGACCTTACAGATAATTTAGGTTGGCTTTTTTATTATTGTTATTTTTTGGCTTTTTGAGGGGGCAGATATTTCTGCTTATGCAAATGTCTTCTTTATTTACTTAGAATGAACAACAAATGAAGAACCTAACAAAGACTGCTCACATCTCTCAGTTTTTGGTGGTAACAGCTCTGTCACAGCTGTTTGGTTTTCAGGTCTGCATTATTACATCTTTGTTTATAAAATGAGGAAAAGATTCCGGGTGAAGTCTTGCATTACTCTTTGTTCTGCAACATATTTTGTTAGCAAGCCCTCGGTAGTATCTAAAATAGTGTAAATCATCAGTTTTTAATCTGGCAGGAAGTAGATAGTGGCCCATTAAACTTTCGTAATTAAATTTCCCCTGCACTCCCCCATAGAACCATTATCTGAGTTTTCTAATTAACACAAGAGGAGGGAGTCAATTCAGAGTGATGGGATCTATAGTCATCCCCTTTCATTTTAATGGCCTTTAATAAACTTTTATTACTATTGATATTGATAATTATAATACACCCTTTCCTCTGCAATGTGATTCTAAGGGCCTTGTCAAAAATTGAAAAATTCTTCCTCAAAGTTGGAGCACGGCAAATGACTGTGTCCTCAGACACCCGGAATCTGGAGCCAGCAACATCTGTGAGGGGAAAAGACAAAGCGTGGGCAGGACCAGAGTGAATGTCCTCTCTCACATGGATTCCAGCGGGTTATGCCTCGGTCCTGGTCTGCCACAGCCCTCTGCTCTCGCAGCAGAACCTCCCCCAAACAGCCTGACACAAATGCTGAATCATGAGGTGGTTTCATGACAGATAAACACTAAGAATTATGCAGAGTTCATTTAAGTTCTTTAATGTCCATCCTTACAGAGGTCAGATACTAGAGAGGAGGATTAGTTGTCATGACACCTAGTCCTTCCTTAGACTTTTCCTTGTTGCCTTTTGTACTGACTAAACATTTTTACATGGAGCTTTTATTGGCATGTCAACACTCCTAACCTCACCACAGCCTCAGAACAGCATGTCTCATATCTCAGTGATCCTCTTTCGGGTGAGCAGTTATGTTCCCATCAGCGCTGCAGTGACAGGCTTCACTGACCAAATGAGATGCGAGCTGGAGCAGAAGGACCTCCCTTCTGCAGGACTTGGAAGGGAAAAGGCACTCTGCCTTCCAAAACAGGGGGTACCTGTACAATTGAACAAGCCCCTGGGTGCACCTTCCTTGCTGCCACCAGCTGAGGTCCCCAAGACCTGAGGACAGCTGTGGGCTCCTGATTGCCAGCAGCACTCTGGACATCACAAAGTAGTTTTGTCTCGGGGCTCTGGGTGCTCTTAGCTATTGCTGATGGTCTCCCCTAAAATCTGCAGGCTTACTTTGAGCCTAAAACTCTATGTTTGGAAAGAATCCTTAATGGGAATGCCACTTCTTACCCCATACTGCCCTCAGGCATGCACACAGCTTCAACCAGGTGAGCACGGCTACAGCTGCTCCTTTACGGCCAACTGTGGGGGTGTCCCTGACCCCTGCACTTCCTCTGGGGGTCTTCAGTACCAGGAACTTCGGCCTGTAGGTGTTGGACAGTCCCAGTAGGGGTCTGGCTCCAATGCCCAGCCTTTCCAGCACTTCCACTGGGCACACCAAGAAGCCTTTCCTTCCAACAGAGCATGGATGTCGTCTCTGCAGGAATGCCTGGTACCTACCTATAATTCTCCTCATCCTGATCTCTACACACAGGTCATCAGTAAAACATCAATACTGGGTGTTCTGGATCTTGGGGTTGTACTTGATGACTCCTCAAAGGTGATTTTGGAGAAATATTTGGATTTAGAAGTTCTAGTTGGGGCCATTTTCAGCACTACTTTCTTATCGCAGGTTATGATCACTGAGATGATTGATTTCAAACACAAGTTGCTTACATAACTATAGGCATCAAATGCGGAAAAAATGCAGGGAAAATGCTTGAAAAATTATTTAAAATCAAGTATACCAAGAAAATAGTTTTTGATTTTTCCAAATACAGAAGGTAGAATTGTGGTTTTAAAACCTGTGATTTAAACAGATGAACTGACAGCTGAACCATATTGCTTTATAAAGGGGTTGCTCTATAAATAGCAAAGAGTCATTGCTTACTACCTTCAAAAGACTTGGCAGTCAATATAATTGTAAAATGTGAAGAATGCAGTTCCTATAATACAAGATTAAAAAAAAAATCTTCAATTAATAACAACACTCAGCCATACCTGTTGGGACCTTATATTTAGATTTGGTAAAAAGCCATTAAACTGAATTAGAGAGCTTCTTAAAGTGCCAACCTTTATTCCTGTTGTTTGAACTACTAATGAGCTAATGATCACCATTTAAGCTCAAGTTCTCCAGATGGGACTAGAAATATGTCTACAGTAACTTCTAAATATCAGTGTGATGTTTGTGAGGGAACTTTGTATGTCCCCTCCCCAGGACTAAACAATCCTGTTTCTGAAGTTCAGTGTTAGGTAGGTAGGTATGAACCTAGTGAACAAGGAAAGAAAAAGCTTCGTGAATAAGGTATGCAAAAAAATTTGGCATACGTCGTTGAAGTGATTATGAGGTCTGTGTGAAAGCAGTAGTAGGTAAATTTTGGCTGGCACAGCATATAGATACACAAGAGAAAAAACTCAGCCAACAGTGTGATCACAGGACAGGAACCAGCTGCCTGGATTTTGCCTCCTCAAAAACTAACAAGGAAAAGCATGGGGAGAGCTCCTAGTTTGACTTACAGTATTAGGGGTAGAACAAAGCATGACTGAATGGTTGGCAAACATTTGTATCTGTATGAAACTCCTCTATATATGCTTCGAGACATCTTTACCATGACACATTGCAATTATTTTGGCCCCTACTGTGGCCAGGCCATGAGTGAGGAATCAGGTCTGAAGAGAGGATTTGCAGAGAACCCATCCAGGAGAAAAGAGGTGTGGTAACCCTGGGAATGTCTGGGTTTGTAGGGATGTGATTTTAAATCAGCAGTATCACATTTCCTTCTGTGTTCATTTCTATTTTGTCATTCAATGAATTTTAAATGATCAGAGATTTTCAATAAAGATATACAAATTCCATCATAAAAGTTTACATACTGAAACAGGTTAACGACATAATCTTTCTTGAAAATGCCTTCCAAGAATTGCCAGAAAGGAGTGTTTCAGAAGTAGGGTGTCTGCCAAATTGGCACATACTCACAAATGAACTTAAACTTGCTTTTGTGACCTTGTCTGCTCATCATCTTATGTCTTAATTATGAAGGTGCAAAGTCCTCTTAAATTCTGTCCACATCAACTTCTAATTTTATCATTTTTCAAACATGATTAAACTCATCCTTCACTATTAGTCAGCTGAGTTTTTTCCTGTGCATCCTGCATCTCTGAGTTTCAAAGATGAATTAAAAAGAGATGAGAAAAGGAGAACTAGAATTTCCTGAATATTATGCGTATTAGCTATATTTTTCATACAGGCTACATGCAGAATATGTCTTAGAAGATAGCAATGTATTAATTTGCATCCTTGTCTTTATTGCTCCGTTTCAGCCAGTGATGGTTTTGAGAAATGCAAAACACAGCCTTGCAGAAATCTGAGTTAAAAAGGATTAATTAGAAAATGTTCACCTGTTCATTCACATATGATATGATGTAACATATATATTAATTTTGGAATTAATTTATGGTACATATGATTGGCATATGCACATACATATTTGCATAATTACACGAAACTGATTTATTTAATATTTTTATTTGCTGTAGCTTCACAGAGAATTTTGCATGAAGTATGTGTATATATATATACACACACATATATATATACACATATATATACATACACATACATATATATATACATATACACATGTATATATATATACACACATACATGTATGTGTGTGTGTGTATAAATATATATATATATATATATGTATAAAAGGAAAAGAGAAAATCAGAGAAAAAAATGAAGATTCCAGCATCCTAGGACACAGGAATGATCAGAAGAGTATCTCTGGCAGTAAGGGCAGCACTATGCTTATCAATTGTGTACAGATAACTGTCCTTAAGCAGCAGCAAGGACAGTATCTCCAGGTCACTTGAAAGGTCTCATTTCTTTGCAGACTTTTCAAAACACTGCTTTATTTCACCACGAAAAGATGGACATTTTTCCTACCTCCAACAAATCTCTTCCCTGCTTCTCTGTCACTTCCTAATTTGCTCTGTTCCTTGCACTAAAGTGAGAAAGTTCTGCATGATAAAATTCCAATAGCAAACAAAATTTCATTATGTATTTCCCATTCTTTTTAAAATGGTTTTTTTTTTTTCTGAGTATTTGTAAAGATAGATGGTAATCAGGTTCCCATTAATAAACTGCTTGACTTTAATCAGTATGTAAAATAATTTCCTGATAAGAATTTAGGCCAAGTCAGGAAGAACACTCCAAGCAAAGAAACATCTGTGATAAAAGCATCAAGCAGTCTTTCTAACCATGTACCAAGTTCAAGGTCTCTGATAAACCACCTGGCTATCCCTACACCCTCTGATAACCCCAAGCTGGTGGTACAATGTTCAGCCAGGGAAGGTCTTGTTGCTGGGCACTGAGCTGATAGGCTTATAGCTCTCTCTGCTACACGGCACAGGAATAGTGGAATATCATGAAGGCAAAGCAAGACATGAGCACGGGCATCTTAATAAGGAAGGCTGGTAGCAACCAAAAATTTTTATTTTTTCACACAGCGTACTATTGTGCTGCAAGAATGCACCCAGCATGTTATCTACTTGCTCAAGCACAGCTGTCCTTGATGTTCAGGGTCTCTCTTTCACAAATCTAGATCTATTGGATAGTATCAGTGATCTCATCAAAATTCTCTGGGTTTACTTAAGCATGGTGGCTCCTGGTCCCAATCTTCCTTGTTAAGACTAACTTATTTCCTCCATTCTTCCTTTGAATGTGAGACTTCTTCTCTGTGCTCTTAATGCTCCTGTTTCCATGTATGAACAAGGACTTCCAATAACTTCTGCAGATGAGCCAGATTCCTACCTGGTTTCTGGATGCAGTTGTTGTCCTCTTCTCCTCTGGGCTTGCATAGGTGGGCTTCAAATGGGCTGGTGATTCCTGTGCCAGGCCTGGCAGGGGTTACTTGGGGGTCTCCCTGCCACTTATTGTCTCTCCATGCTCCTTGCATGTGTGCAGGGTTTTTATCATCACATAAAATGCATTTTACCTTCAGCTTCTCAAAAATTGTACTTTCTTCTCAATGCTGCATAAGCTTTGGGGGTCACCCTGCAGTGAGCTGACTAGGACAAGAAGGGTCCCTCCTTAATGTGTTTCAGTCCTGTTGAGGTGGAAATTTCCATAATGTAAATATGAACTTGGGAATATTCCAGAAATGCAGTGGCCACTTACATTAACAACAGTCAAATGAAAAAGAACATTCTATGATGTGATGGCAACACAGCACAAAGTAAAGAAGAAGTAGGTAACAGATCAGGAAAGTTGCTTTAGAATTTAGCTCCTGATAATGGGTTTTACTAGATGTGGGTTATTAATGAATCTGCAGCTTTTTTTATCTGTTTGCTTTTAGACCTTTTAAATCTTATTTAAAATTGTGTTCTCCTAGCACCATGACTTATTAGAAATTAAAGAACTGAATAATGAAAGCAGAATTCCCTTTCAGTTCAGGTTATTCACCCCTACAGGTAGCTTTGTGTACAGTAAGTTTTACTGTTTTCTCATGGCCAGTCCATATTCCAATGTAAGTATGAGCTGTGGTTGAAATGGGAATTCAGAGGAACTTGTAGAGAATTTTGAATACTGCTATTGCATTGCAAATGCTCTCCATGGGAAATTCTGGTCTGTCTGCTTCAAGTGTTATCATGGCATACCAGCACATTTTGATCACCCTGGACTATTTCTTTTCCCCAAATAGGAAAAGGGAATAGGAAAACATTTTGTAAAACTGGAATACAAACCAAAAGCATTAGTAGGTTTAACCAGGGACAAGTATGGATTTAGATTTATTTTATGTAACCAGAATACATTTCAGCTGGTGGAATTATTCTCATAATTTCATCTTCCTCTCTTCTAAAGATTTTGTTTCAATTTTTCTTTGCTATTTTAATTCTTCAGTCTCACTGTTATGGAAACTTTGGAATTTGTGCATCTTGGATGTTGAAGATAGCCATGGATCCCCAAAATAACTTAACACTGAAGAGACACTGTGATTTTCAAATTTCAGATGATTTGAAATTTAGAATGACAATTTAGTAATGAGTAAAGGACATTGTGGCACTACACAGGTTTTATGCAGGTTAAGATATTTTAGAAAATTATTTAATCTGGCTTGGACAGCAGTGAACACAATGAATGGAGGGGGAATATGCCTCAGAGCAAAAATATTATAGACACTATAAAATTTAAGGTATTTTGGAAGTGGGGGGGAATGCGATGGGAAAAAAAGAAAAAAATAACTTCGAAGATACTGACACATTTTCATGATTTAGAGAAAAATATAGGAAAAAGAAAGAAAAGTCATCTCAATGAGGACTGACTGACAATATGCAGCTGACTGACCTTTATATTCTTCTGAATACAATTAGTTCATTTGGAGTGAATTTTGTTCCTCTAGGTACAATTTTTGATGCCGTTGATGGACAAGATCTGTACATTTTACTTCTTTTAAAAACCTGAGACTGTAGCTTGTTTTGGCTGAGAAACAATTTCCAAACTGGATGCAGTTGCCTACAAAGTCTGGCATGGAGCCATGTCCCACCTCTGGGAAGGACATCTTTCATAGCTCTGCTTCTTCATAACCTTATTGCCATTGAAAGGTAATGACAAGTGCTCTGAAACGCCAGTATAAACAGCAATATTCCTCCTCAATCAGCCCTTTCCATGGACTGTGCTACTCCTTTCAGTTTTCAGCAGAACTTCCCATTGACTGTAATGAGGACTTAGCTTGAGAAAAATTAAAATTCTGGTATAATATGATAACTTGCCAATGATGAAATTTCTTCTTTCCTTTCCTTTCCTTTCCTTTCCTTTCCTTTCCTTTCCTTTCCTTTCCTTTCCTTTCCTTTCCTTTCCTTTCCTTTCCTTTCCTTTCCTTTCCTTTCCTTTCCTTTCCTTTCCTTTCCTTTCCTTTCCTTTCCTTTCCTTTCCTTTCCTTTCCTTTCCTTTCCTTTCCTTTCCTTTCCTTTCCTTTCCTTCCCTTCCCTTCCCTTCCCTTCCCTTCCCTTCCCTTCCCTTCCCTTCCCTTCCCTTCCCTTCCCTTCCCTTCCCTTCCCTTCCCTTCCCTTCCCTTCCCTTCCCTTCCCTTCCCTTCCCTTCCCTTCCCTCCCCTCCCCTCCCCTCCCCTCCCCTCCCCTCCCCTCCCCTCCCCTCCCCTCCCCTCCCCTCCCCTCCCCTCCCCTCCCCTCCCCTCCCCTCCCCTCCCCTCCCCTCCCCTCCCCTCCCCTCCCCTCCCCTCCCCTCCCCTCCCCTCCCCTCCCCTCCCCTCCCCTCCCCTCCCCTCCCCTCCCCTCCCCTCCCCTCCCCTCCCCTCCCCTCCCCTCCCCTCCCCTCCCCTCCCCTCCCCTCCCCTCCCCTCCCCTCCCCTCCCCTCCCCTCCCCTCCCCTCCCCTCCCCTCCCCTTCCTTTCCCTGGAATTATAAAAAAAAATCCATATAAATTAATTGTGGAAGTTAATTCTGGATTCCACTTCTGCATTGTTTGTGAAAATTTTCCTCACTCCCTCTTCTCACTACATATTATTCTCTCCGTTACTGAAGTTTCAAGAAAACAGTTTTACATATAGGATCAAACAGCATGAAGAGTGTATTACGTACTGTAAAGTTTAAATTTATAATGGGCATCAGATGAAAGCTGAATTTGGAAAAAAATTTGATTGATTTTCATACAAAATTTCCATGGAGAATAAATTTTAACTAAGATGCAGCTAGGCAATTTTTACAGAATTTCTGATTTGTGGGCTACAAATCACTGTGGTTTGCAACAGGGAATTCAGGATTGCAGTAATATTGTTTTGATTATGAAAACTAAGTTTTAGTTTGACCTTGAATAATGTTGTATTGGATAAAGAAGTTCCCTATTTTTGTGGGTTTAAAGATCTATTGACATTTTGGGATCTGGATGCGAAAAGATAAACACCCATCTTAAAAAAGCGGAGTTAGAAATAAATAACTTTATAATGGAGCAACAGAGATGCAACTATGATGAAAAATATATGTCCTTCAGCTTCTAATTAGTAAAAAAGAAAAAATGCCAGTAACAACATGTGGGTAAATGTGATTCATATTTTAAATCATTTTACAGAATTATTGACTATTTATTACTGGACTTCTCTTCAATCATTGATATTCCTGTACCACAAGAACCACTCGTGGCTATGAGGAAGCTACAAACAATGCAGCACTGAAGCCATAACTCATTCAGGTGTTAACTATGTTAAATAGTTTTGGTAGTTCTGGGACTTGCTCTTCACTAACTAAGAGGAAAATTAGATCTACAGTCACAGGATTACCGTCAGAAAAAGGAAATTATATCTGTAGAAAAACTAGAAGAATGAGCATAAGAAATGCATCAAAAAGAGAACCTTGGCGGACTCAGAAATTTTATGGTTTTTTCATTATGGGAAACTTCACTCATCCATATTTGTCTTTTACAAAGGATTATGAATTGAGGACTACAACTCCATAAAATTTATATTTTGTCATCTGCTTTGATTGGTGGAATTGTGTTATTGAGAAGGATTCTGAGATCACATTAGCCAGGAAAGAGTAATGCACTACACCCACTGAAGAACAATACATGTTCTTATCTGCTCAGGCAGGCAATCAATTCTCTAGTGCATATATCAATACAGGCTGGGAATCCACTATTGGCAGATTGTGGGGATGAGGTCTTGATACCAGCTTTACCAGCAATGATTGCCACAGATGAATTCACTGCAGGTTAAACAAATAAGCAAACAAACAAGCAAGCAAACAAAGATGGATTAAAAAGCCCCACAACTGATTAATTCTCTATCACTGTGAATTTATTTTCATAGTATGATAATATAAAAGCTCCTCTCAAACTTTAAAGTGCAGGCAGTGGATGATCCACTTTTAAATTGTAACATAAGGAAATGTATTATTTTTAAATATTCAACACTGTGAAATGCCTTTTAATATTAGGGATGTGGACTCCAAACAGAAAGGTCCCAAACCTCTTCAAAACAAAAAATTCACATAACATTTCCAAACTTCTTGTCATCTTATGGACTTCAGCGCCAAAGAAAGCATCAGAACTCATGGGAGGAACTCCAATTCTGCTTCTGCTTCACCAGAAACACAGAAGGTTCCTGAATACTTTAATGAAACATCCAACTAAGAGATAGCCCAGAAAGCACCTAGTACCTCATAATTGTTCTGCCATCCTAGATTTGGAGACTTACCCATGTTTTCAGTGATCTAAATTTATTACAGTATGACTGGTGGTTTTAGATTATTTTAGATAATACAACCATAGTTTTTATTTAGTTAACACTTTACAAGCAATTGTTCTGTGCAGGATGAGATACTTAGGACTCTAACACAATGAAATAATGTAGAGAAACACAGGTTTGGTCTGCCAGGAAAGAGACCTTAAAAGGAATTGGGAACACAAGAAGCTGTGAAGATGATGCAAGCACGGGATGATAAGAGATGGGGCCGGAGTTTGGCACCAGAGACCCCAAGGCTATGAGCAACTGTTCTGTCACCAACCATCAGTGACAGAGATACTGACCTAGAACTGTCCTGAATGTGTTTCAGGGGTAACAAAGAGAAAGAAATAGTACCCAACATACATAAAATGCACTGTATTTAGTAAAGCCATTTGTAATGCAGAGCTTCAGCCCAGGGTGTAAAAGCAAAATAGCAAATATTTGAACATGGTCCCAAGGGGATCCTCAAGTGAGGAAGAAGAAACTACCAACATAACTCTCTGTTCCTCCCCAGGAATGACCTGTGATGCTGGCCACTCACTGAAGCCCCACACACATCAGGCTGCAGCCACTGACCCCAGGACCCAAAGGAGAAATGGAAGGGTGAGCACAGCACCAGGAAAATGGGAAAATTCTAGGAAATATGGATAATTATTTAATATTATTGTTGGTTTTTTTTACATTCCCTCCCTCCCTCCCTCCCTCCCTCCCTCCCTCCCTCCCTCCCTCCCTCCCTCCCTCCCTCCCTCCCTCCCTCCCTCCCTCCCTCCCTCCCAGTTTTTTCCCTGTTTTTTCCTCTGCTTTCTTTCTCTCCTTTTTCTGCAAGAACTGAACTAATACGCTAACAACAATTTTTTGATCAGACTGCCAGGATTTCAGTTGGGCTCACAATAAATCCTTGGTTTTACATGTCCTTTCTTCCCACAGCAAGAATTTGCTGTTACAAACATCCCGGTATGTTGCAGGCTCTGGACTACAGTTATAGCAAGCCTGAGATGTCTGGGGGCCTGTGAAGGAGCAGAGTTTCTGGGAAAGCACCAGTGCTGGGACTGAGGTACCCTAGCACCGAGAAGCCCCCAGGCCGGGGGCAGTGCTGGAGTGCCAGGAGCCTGTGGGGAGCACAGGTCTGGCTGGAGGTGCTGACATCGCACCCCAGGCAATTTTTGACCTGAAGTACAAAGGAGGGGAGAGCATGTGTCACATTTTCCCTGAGCCCTCAGCCTCACCCTTATTGATGGGAAGGTCAGGCAGGTTTAGTAACAGCCATTCATTCACAGGCATGGTCAGCCTGTCTACATGGAAAAACTCTAAAACTGATTCCATCAAACCGGTGGAAACAACCATCTCAGAATTACTTTCCTTTTCAGCAGAGGTTTGCTCTGGCTTACTTCTTCCTTTAGATTGGAAGATGGTAAAAAGAAGACAGGGTACCAGGCCAGTCTACTTTGCTGTGCACCAGAGACAATCCCTCCTCAACCCACCCTTTCTGGATTTTTTGTTTCTGATCAGCACATGATTTTGCTGTGTTTGTAAAAGAGGTGATGGAGAAATGTCAGCTCTGTTTTCCCCTGTAGTCTCCTTTACTCATTTTCCAAAGCTTAGTAGCCTGCTGGGGAGAAATTCAGCTTATTTGTTGCCGCCTAAGAGTTTATAAAGCTCTCTGATTTGGCCTTCACCTCTCATATCATAACCACTTGAGTGCAGCACAAAGAGTGTTTTAATAGCCCTCTTGGTGAGCTTCTGACTAATGTGGGACTTCAAGATCTCCCAATTACTGCCCAGGAGTTTGCAGCCCACCATCATAGCAGGGAAGGCAAACAGCAGCCCTGTGAGCATACAGAGGAGGTTTCTGCATTCCCATGAACACAAACACAAGGATTTTGTAAGGGAGTATGTCTGCACAGCACAGTAATGCTGGGTGGGACAGGGTGGGAGGAGAGCTGCTCAGATTTAACAGAAGGTTACTACCAGAAACCAGAATTAAAATAAAGCAATAACGTAAGTGCTTTATTTCCATCCTCTGGGAGATTTCTTTTGAATAACTCTAAACTGATATAGTTATTACGCAGCACATCACATCCTAATACATGTTAGAACTACATGCTATCCAAGAATGAGTCAGAAATAAACAATTTCAAGTCATAAAATACAAATTAGCTCAGAGGCTTAGTCTGAGAATAAATTTTTAAAGGAAAGGTTATTTTTCCTGATTTATAAGGGATTTACAAGAAACCTGCAGCTTGCTATTGGAGAAATGAAGTCTTCTTACAGCTTTACATTGTTTTGCCACCAGTTTCATAATACTTGTTTATGTTTCTAAGGGGGGGGGAAATGTACAGCGAGGTGGAACGGTTATTGACCAGATTGATCATGGGAACAAATCTGCCGGTGGTAACCTTGTTTAATGATATGTTGCTGGGCTCAGCACCTTGCTGAGGCTGTGATTCTTCACCGGCTGGGCCCGCATGATGGATCACGGTAGGAGGCTGATGGTGCAATCACTCACTGGCAGCCACTGACACCTGCACCAGCCTGACACCCGTCCCCTCTGGATGTATCAGCCAGCCTGCTCAGCCTACTGGGAGACATGACTGTTCCACCAAACGGCAAACAAAAGTTCTTTATCTACCTTGCAACTTCCCCTGTAGGACACTGCCTTCTTTTTTTCTTTCCTTTTTTATTCCAGCTCCATCTGCAATTCTGTCTGTCGCTTCTTCGCATCTGCTTCTGGTTTAGAGCACTCTACTCCATGGCTGACTTAGGAAAAACGAAACTAAGCAGCCACTAAATCTAGAAGAAAAAGAAAGAAAGAAAAGAAAGGGGAATGGGGGGGAAGGACTGCATGGCAAAAGTATGGAAGCAGTATTTTCTCACTGAAAATCTCTTACCTGTTCATGAGTATTCTGTTAAAAAGAAATTTGCTGCCTCTGAGTATGGTGGAACTCATGTTCTTTGTACCCCGTTATTTTAAAGAGAAAACCCTTACTTTGTCCTGGATAATGAACATAACAGATTACCAGTAAAAATTAAGAGCAGGAAAATGAGCAACTACGCTTTTGCAGACAGTTCTTCACTTTCTTTTCCTCAAGACAAATCTGAAAGCTAATTTATGCAATACTATTTCAGATTCAATACATTAATATCACAAATACATGCCCAAGTTAGCTTCCTCTAAAAGCAGTTACATATGGATATACATACTCATGGGTACTATCTGTACTGTACACCAGCCAAGATCCACTCTTAGCTCATTGGTTATGATTTTTAATAATTTGCCACTTTTAAAATACAAATTGTATGTAATGATATACAACCACTTAAAGGGAAACATTTTAAAATATATCTAGCCTGTGAAATAATGGTTTCAATTGATTTTGTTTTCTAGTCCCCTTTCTTGCAGGGTTGATGAACTTTTTTTGGGAAAGAAACTTTATTAGTATGACTGGCCATTATAATGATAAAAAAGTAATTACCTAGCCAAGGAGGCTTTAACACACAGTTTCCCAATCTCTAATTTTGTATAAAGACCTCTTCGTTAGTTCACAGCAGAAATCTGTGCAGCTTCTTAGAAAAAGAATGGGAACACCACTTCAGCTACCATGTTTCTTAATTGCACATAGACCAGTTCTACAAACTGCACACATCTGTCTTTTCAAGTTGCTATAAATTCAAATATATATCATCTTGTGCTAGTCTGGCCTGCACAGCCATTGTAGGGGCCAGATGGAGCAGCGGGGAAGTGCAGAAACCAGGCTGCTCACCAGAACTATGGGGGGTGGATGGCCACCCCCACTCCCTCTCCCTTTTCTCCCATTTTTTATTCTAGGCTAAAAACCTACATTACAGATTTTCTCTGTTTCCTTTTGTTCTTTAACTCAAGCAGTGGTTCAGCTTTGCCCTGAATCCTTGTGAAACCACAAGCTGTCTCTGCCACCTCTGCTCTACAAGTGCCCTGCACAAGTAAGAGTTAGAGGGTTACTTTCTGAATATAACATCCTCTCTGAGCCTTGTCGTCATTAAACTGTGCTTTGAAAACTCTTGGACTACCCTGACTTATTCCCCCAAATCAAAATTCCATATAGTGTGGGGGTAGGGGATGTGGGAAGGAAGGCTGTATCTTCATGTGGATCCCAAAAAGCTCTCATGTGAGCCTTGGTCTGCTCTCTCTGTGCCAGCAGCTGTAAAAAACCAGAAAATCAGAACCAGTCATCCTAGTTTTCTTTAAAATATGACCTCCCCAAACAATTCTATTATTGGTCTTTAAGAAGCCATTAGAAAATAAAAAATAATAAATTTCTCCCCCTAGTAAACATAGTTGCTGTCATAATTGCACACATAGGCCCCCACAAGTGCACACACACAGAAAGCGTAACTGGGCACCATTTAATTGATAACCATGCTCCCAGTTCCTTCCCCTCCTTTTGGGATAGCAATCGCCGTATGCAGCTGCTAAGACAATGAAAATGCTTTTCCAGCTGCAGCATCTGGCTCTTTGGCAGACTCATTTAGTAGTTGTGTTGGCAGCTTTGAATTTGCCTCTGGGTCTATCATATGTTTATAAAGGCAATGGACTGTCAACCTACACTCACGTGTGTGCCTGCGTGTCTGTTTGTCTGTGTTTCCCGTCGCTGTTTACTGCTGCTTTTTGCCTGTGTTTGTTCACAGAAAATAAACATTAAACACAGAGAAAAACGAAATTACCCCCTCATCTTTAAACTATGCATACAACTCTACTTCTTCAACTCTTGCCATTCTCCTTTCAATGCACATCCGTTTCATTTGCATCAAAGATAACTCTATAGACAAATTCCCTGTGTTTTACAAGAAAACTGCACCCTTATATGTGTGCATATACAAATCATTTCTTTGTGACTAAGACCCTTAATGCAGTGATATCATAATAAATGGAAGGGGACATTTTTCATGTTACAATAATAAATGAGGTGTTAAAGGAATATCCTGATACGTGAGCATTTTATAACTACTGCTTGTTGCTTGGTGGCAGCTGTAAAGCAGGGCTCACTGAATTAGCTATGATGTACTACTCCAGGGTGATGTTAATTATTCTACAGTGGTAAGCATTTTTTAAGTAGCTGCTTCACATTTTCAAATGTTTAGGTATAGCACACTTGCAAAGGCAGGGTTTAAACAACAATTAAGTATCCCACCTGAAGTAGATGTTTAATTGGAACATACTCTAAAATGCTGCAAGACAGGTGAGGTCCAGGGAAAGAACTGAAGTTTAGGATGATCTTGTTAACTTCATGTTTAAAAAAAGTAAACAGCAAAACTCATTTGTACAAGCACATTATACACAACTCATGTCTGCACACAAATATATACACTAATACATGGACAAGTAGGCTGATACTTCCCCATTGAAAAGATGTAAAGTAAAAAATATTCATTTCTCAGCTAAATTTCTCATTAAATAAAAATTGTTTTTTCCAAAATTGCAAGGGTGTAAAAGTGGTTAGACGCTTGTTGGTGTTGCAGTCAATAAAACTAACTGCAAATTATTTAAATGCACACACTGTAGCACAGGAGAGTTTAAAATGAGCACTGATGAATTTAACTTTCTTGTTTATTATCAGTATTCCAAAAAAACTCTTCAAAACCAGCCCCACAGAAAAATATACAAGGATTACTTTTAAAGCAATTTGTAGTAGAAAGTATTTTTCATAATTTCCTTTATTGATGCAAAATACACAGCCTCCTTGCTTCCATATTTCAAGGCACTTTTGCCCAGAGAAATTAAATGGGGGATGGGGAGAGTTTACAAGATGATAAATTAGGATTCATGAATTAGTATCTGAGAGTGGCCCCTTCCAGCAAATAATCACTAAAAATATGGATGTGGACTCAAATATCATATTTTTAAAGTGTCATTCCATATTATTTCAATTTGTTAATACTTTAAATCAAAACAAGGCTCTGTTTCCCTCCTCAGAATCACTTGCAATAATATTTATATGCTCATTTTGATTAAGTTTGTAAACATCCATAGACATCCCCGGGGATCATGCAGAAGTCCTGATGAAAGAAATTTTACATTTTAAAACTTGAGACCTTTTATGCAAATTATTTTGCCTTTGGCCATTTCAGGAAGAAATGAAGGAACTGGAGGATATTACAGTTTTACATAACACTGGTGAGATTGTTGTCATCTTTGATCGCACATCAATTAGTCAAGATCTTGAATGATCATAGGCGAAGAAACCTAAACTCTTCTCCCCAGCTGAACAAAAATGTGTCAAAGATTCTAACTGCATAAATTATTACATTCTATCCTACAGCAATAATAGGCTCTTTAGGTAGATTTTCTGGTCACCTGTATCCTGGGAACAGAATTTTATTATGTTGTGGTTTTGCATATAACAATCTACTTTATGTATATTTTATTCTATTCTCCTGACCAGTAACACCGACACCAGATTAATCTTAAAAGTGCAGCGCTGCACTGAAAGCGTGAGCCTTCTTTCAGCTCCTTCTGATGAATAAATGAGTTGAAAGATAAGGAAAAGTCTGAGTACACTGCCCACCAAAGAAGTTTGCAAATAAAACAAAGATAAAAACTTTGCAATAACCTTAGAGACATTTTGTTATTGTGTTATTCCTCATGTAAGCAGGATCTGTACTTTCTTCCACTGCCTCCTGCTTTTGAAGCAGTAAGACTAAAAGCTCCATTTACCTTTTCAGGAATATGACCTTTACTCTCTGGGCACAGAAGTGAAATTTCTGACCAGTGCTGAAGTGGCGATCCCAGTAAAGTTTTCCCTGTTCCCTACAGGTAGTATGGAAGGGAGCCAGAGCGACAGGGCCCCATCTGAGCCGTGCCCAGCTCCCCGGTCTGCACAAACCCACTCTATCAATCACGGCAGGATAATGCATAGTGGCTGCGCCTGTGACAAGGAATGATGGAGTGCTGAGCACAGGCCCGGCTTCGCCTGCCGCTTTGTGCATTTGTATTTCTCCAGGGCCACTTTGAGAATTTGCAGAACTTGGGGGGGGTGGGGGGCAGAGGGAAATTGTCATGCATTTTAAAAAAATATCTTAATTTGCTTTGATTATCAAACAGCAACGTGAGACGCAGACACGGAAAGGAACTGCAGAATACTGTGATCCCAAATTCCATTGAGGCAAAATAACTATACAAGATGTAATTTGATTAAGGGGCAGCCAATTTAATCTGGGTACTGCATGCAAAAGATGCAAGTTTTTGCTGCCCATTTCTTCTCTGTTATACCCAAGAAAAAGCATCAGAATTTTACTTTGTCGTAACATCAGGACAGGGGAAAAGCCAGCACTGAGTACAGTCAGCATTCTTAGAGCCGTAAAACATTGAAAATGAAAAGACAGGTCATTGTATAACTTTCTTCAAAGGTATCCTTTGCACTGATAATTTTACAAAAGAGACACATGCTCATAATTATTCTCGATCAAAAAAGCTTTAAGTAAATGCTCTTAAAAGATTATTAAACTAACTCCTGACTTTAAAAATTCACATATGCAAGAAATGTTTTGTCTAAAGGAAATGCTCTCTGCAAAGGATGTGCGGTGTTTGATTTTATAAAAAATACGTAACATTTAGTAATATATGCTGGTCATATAAACGGAGGGGTTTTTAAAATCAAATTGAATATACACAACAGATATCTATTATAAAGCTGTGGAAAAGTGTTAATTAGCACAGTTAAAAACAAATTAAACAAGAGACATCATAAAGACACCCATGCAAATTTCAAGTGAAAATCCTGTCAAGCCTCCAAAATAATAGGAACGTTTTAATCCCTCTGAAAACAGACAGACAAAGATGAAATCCATTTTCCTTTTGTGACAGTTCATTTTTTTTAAGTCTCAATATTGTTACACGTACAGGATGAAAAACTGTATTAAGAAGGGGGTACTGGAGAATACAATCTTTTATTCTCTTAATATGCTTTTGACAGCCAAGATAAAACGCTCAAACAAATCCCTTTCAGAACAAGTTTTTGGAAGGAAAAAATACGTTTTGCTTCTAAGAAGCCCCGTGGTTTTAGGAGCCGGCTACACGAGCAGCGATGCCCTTTCCTTCAGCTGGGCTTTCTCACGGCCAGACTGAGCCACGGTCACCTCGAGAGCAGCTTTTTTGTGGGTTTGAAAGCCCCAGAGCGGCCGGCGGGCAGGCGCTTTGCTGTCGGTGCCGGCCGGAGCACGGTGCGAGGGGCTGCCCGTACTGAAGGGCAAAACTTGGGGCGAGAAGCCCGAGCCGGGTAAGCAGCGCCAGACCCTCGCTGCCGGGTTTGCTGAGGGATGCCCGGCTGGCGCAGCTGCTTTCAGCTGAACCCTGGAAGTAAACACGGGAAAACAGGCAGATCAGAACGCTCAGGGTTTGGGGAGAGCTGCCTGCTCCCCTTCTCTCCCTCCCTCCGCCCGGCCTCTCCTTCCCAGCGGGAGGGGTGCTGCGGCCTCCCGCCGCCTCCACCGCCGCCGGCCCGGACGGCTCGGGAGCGGGGCCGGCGGGGCCGGGCAGGCCCGAGCAGCCCCGGGAGCGTCCCCTCGGCACGGCCCCTCCCAGAGCGGGGAAAAACATCGCCGAGCGTGAGGAGAAGCAGCGCCGCTCCCCCGCCCCCGCGGGGAGGCTGTAAAGGGAACAGCAGCCCTCGCCGCTAGTCCGAGCCCCCCACCTAAACCTGGGGGGAGGGAGGAGAGCGGCAACAAAAAGAAGCCGGGCTTCCCAAGTAGCCCTTCTTAGAGGGGAGGGAGAGAGAGCAAGAGAGAGAGGCAAACATCTGGGGATTGGACCATATGCTAAAGCTTTGTCTTGTCCTTCAAAGTTAGGCTGCCCTTGAAGTGATTTGTCAGGCGGCCTAACTGTGACAGGGAGAATATGTAGCGGTGGAGAGAGGGATGGAGGTGGTGGGGGGAGGCAGGCCCAGAGGCAGGGGAGGGGGAGAGAGGGAACGAGGTACGGACAGAGAAACAGAAAAGGGGAAAGGGGAGGCAGCAAGTAGCAGGAAAGAAAGAACAAAATAGCTTCTCTCTCCATCAGATGACGACTTTCAGGTGAAAGACACAGGAGGGTGGAAAGAGAGGAGAAAAAGGGGGAAAACAGCAGAAGAGGAAGAAGGGGAAAACAAAGCCTGGCAGGGAGAGCAGGAGAGGAGAGGGTGAAACAGGAGAGCAGAGCTGCTGTGGGAAGGGAAGGAGTGAGAAGCAGTGGCTGCCGATGCTCTTTCTACCGCCACCTCTTTTTTCCCTCTTCCCTTTCGCCCGCCAAGTGCTGAACTGATTAGAGTGTAATTAAGGCCATAAAACCCTCGGCTTATCCACCTGTTTATTCACTAAAGTCGCGGGCTCATCAGGCAAATTAGCTGCTTCCAGGCTGCACGTTGGGCCTAGAGCTGGCCTGATTAATGAAGTTTATTGGGAGCTGTTAAAAGCATTAACTGAAGGAAATCTCGGCAATTCGTCATATTTAAGGGATGGAAATTAAATCTCCCCATGCAAATGAGGGGAGACTCGGAAGCGGCTTCTTTTGGAGGTGACGGGGGTGGGGACACACGAGGGGCTCCCCCCAGGCACAGCCCCCTGGCAGCGGCTCTGCACCCACCCATAACGAGTTGGCCTGGTCTCAGCACAAGGGGCTTAACAATAAAGGGGAGACAGATTTTAAGATCCAAGAGCTCTCGGTCCTTGGAGCCGCAAATGCATGAATCAGACCCGGAATGAGGCAGTATAATCCTTCTGATCTCTTTTTATGCTGAGGGCATCTCTCTAGGTGCCCGGGGCATCGCTGGTGTGGCTCATCCACACAGGGGCTTGTAAGGCAGCTTCCATGTCAGGTGGTTGTGTCCCCCTTGGTCAGACAAGCCATCTCCAATTTGTTCCTACTTTAAATGTTTTGCGCTCTTCTTAGCTGTTAGTCACGTTATATGGCTTCAACACAAGTACAAAGGTCCACATAAAATTTGAAATGCAAAATGCTTTTTTTAAGCACTATTCATGACAAACCTTAAAACTGCAACAGTAGATGCTCTAGCTGGCAAACACCTAAGAGATATATTAAGGAGAGATGGTCTAAGCTGCAGGGAATCCTATCAAGAGCTGAATATTCACCAGTTTTGAAAGTGTTTTCTTCTGGCATGTCAATCTGATTTTATTTCTGACATGAATGGCATTTATCATACCCGAAGCTTCATGAGCCACAGCATTTTTATATTAACAATTTATAATAAAAGAGAAATTACAAAGGGTCACAACAAGGAGTGAATGTCCTGAGGAAGGGATAATGAGAAGGAAAGAAGGTCAAAGAAAACATCTTGGCCTCACTATTTTATTGAGTGTTCAGTTCACAATGGTATTATGTTTAAAATTTATTTATTTTGAATATTTTCATATGAAATGAAGAAATCACTGTCATCTTATGTAAAAGATATTCGTATCCAAATATTGAATCGTGAATGTGATAGGGAGGGAGAAGAGAGAAAATTCATGTTTGATGTAATTCTAATTCTATATGCTTCTCTGTCTAATTATTACAAAGCTAATTATTTGTTACAATTATTGGATTAACACTTTGCTAATCAGTTTTCTTCTCCTTTGTAGAGCAGCACCAGAGCAGTGAAATGCAAGGTGAGAATGTTGTCTGGGTTTTCAACAGAAAATTAGAGTGCCGTTTTCCTTATGTGCAGATTAGTTCAGCTGCTTTGTGATTTATGACCAGTACACCATATTCGGTATCACATCCTACTATGTAGCATCTTTGTTCCTACAGCGATAATTTCCTAATTTTTTGGATGTGGAGACTATTTGCCAGTGGCAAAATGTCCTTCTCCCATCTCCCATCAGGAAGGTTTCACTCATCAGACCACCCTGTGGGGCAGGTGGAACCACCAGTCTCCTCCAAACAACAGAAACATGGACTGGTACCAGGGCAGAGCCCTGCACACACACACAATTTTGAATGCACTTCAGGCACAATAATGCATTTTCTAAAGACACATGGTGCCCTTAAAACACACAACTCAGCTGTTATCAACAGCAAAGAACTGAATCAGCTGCTACCGAACATACAAACGAAACCAACCCAAAACTTCCTGGCAACATGTGGAGCTGTACTATTTTTTTATAAAAAGAGTCAATAGAGAATGCTTCTAATGCTGCATGCAGCACAACACAGAAGGTCTCCTATTGATATTTCTGGTTAAAAGACAGAAAAATGTTTAAATGAAAAAGCACTTCATTGTTATTCACTGCAAGCTAACAAAGCATTTTCTAGAGAATTAAATGACAGCAGTATTTTCTACTTATGTGTTTAATTGCAGAAATACAAAGGATAATTTTAATCAGTTGTGGCTACTTTTGGTGTTTTTTGTGGGGTTTTTTTGTTTGTTTGTTCTGCATACTTTAAGAGCATTTGCTATAAATCCATATTAGCATAAAGTGATTTTAATATCGGGCAATAAAGTGCTTAAACTTCAGGAAAAATAAACACTTTGGGATTCTTATTGAATGAAAAAGAGATCTGCCCAGGACAGATTTTTTTTTTTTCCAAATTAGCAGATTCTTCTTTTTTTCTTTTCTTCTTCTTCTTTCTTTAGAAGATTACTTAAATGAAATTCAATGACTTGTGGAACATACTATCAAAACACTTATTTTTCTTGATTATCAGTTCCCTCAATACATTGATTTGCCCCATTATGTGGGGTCTTTTAGTTCTGCCACTAATGAGATGTGCTACTTGCAACTTTTTCCTCTCTGTTTTAGGAATAGAATAAGCTATTTAAAGAGAAATATTTAAGTGAATTGTCAAAAGCTTGTAACCACACTAAAACATGGTGGTTTAGTTACGGACTATATTTTTGGAAGAAATATTTGATATTGTGGTGGAATATCTAGTTATAAAAGATTTTATGTGAAGAATGATAAAGCATTGCGGTGGTTAAGCAGTCTCAACCCCAACAATTGTGATTATTTATATTGTAGGCTCCTCTTCATGAGTGATTCTGACTTTGACAAGGATATTTCCCTCCTCACTGAAACTTCAGTTGCAAGATTTTCTTCTGGAGTCCCAGTCAGGAAAAGGAAAAAAAGTCAGTAATTTAAGCCCACTCTTCATATATATGTACAGAACTCCAGTTATTAAAGGACACTGAATTGCAGAACTCAGGTTGCATAAACAGGCAAAAATCAGTATGTCTTCAAAACCACAAGACAATCAGTTGATTTTTTTCCTTTTACATCAATATTAACAGTATATCAACTATTGGAACAGTGGCATGCCCAAACTCAAGATAATCTTCTTAAAAATGCTCAGTTACTTGCAATTTTTCTTTCACTTGCCTGATTCAACAGTAGTGGAAACAAGGCAAATTTTATCACAGCAGAAGACTACATTATGGTACATTCAGAGCTAAATTTAGCCCTCCGAGATCAAGAATGATCTTCGAGCCAGGGCCAAATTGTTCCCTTTAACTGCACTGTGCAAAAGATGTCCTAAATGATGAAGACCCTGCTCTGTCCTTGAATAAGCACAGAAGACAGAGACCTCGGTGGGAGGAGTGTGAGCTGCTGTTCTGGTCAGATTTGAGTCCTAAGTGACCTCCTGCTTTTGCATGTGGTCTACTGCTTAGGCACATCAAGGTTGGAAAGGATACAATTTAACTGTAACCTAATTTTTTTTTTTTTGTCTCCTGATAGTTTACTAAACTATCAATGATGCAGTTTTTGTGGCTTAATTAATTCTTTCATACTGTCTCCGTCCATCTCAGTCATATATATTTGAATATATCCTCTTATTAACATTTTACAGCATGTTTTTTTCAGCTGTGGGTAGAACCACAATGTTAATGAATGACAATTATCTTTCTTACTTAGCTGAGATCTTTAATGAAGCTCCATTAAAATTGACATGATATTACTGGAAGAGTCGTACAAAACCCTTTTTTCATTTATAAAATTTTTTTCCTATTAAATAGAAATCTTAACTTAGTGTAGTTTTCTGGGTAAAAATTCACCAGGAATCCTTTTCTGAATAGCTTCATGAAACTGGGACCTGCAGGGGATGCACTACTGTGTCCTTTAGAGGGTTCTACTGTACCTAGCACTTAGTTAATCCCCTCGTCAAACACACTCAAGAAAATGAAAGCTGCATGTCACATTGTCAGTGTGAGGAATTGGCTAAAGGCTTTGCATTCCATTCTGGGTCTCAGAGAAGACAATATGTACTGGGGTAAAGCAGTTTTGTCTGGAGCCACTGTAAGTGTACACACGCTCTCATTTGTAGCATCGTCACCGACCGTCCAAAATTGCAGTCTGATGTGTTATAAAAGCTCAGCATCGAGGGGCATTGCATCACAGGGGCTGCACGTTAAAACTCCTTTATATAGGCAGATTTTTAAAGTGTTTTTAAAAATGCTCTTTGAACCAAGGCAGAGTAACGAAAAAGATAGAAGCACATTGTTCGTGCAATTGCAGGTTAAACTTCCACCATGTTTTAAACGTGTTTCTAGATTAATATTTTGAGAATAAGAATCAAGTCATTGTCATTTTATTTTGACACAGAGAATGATTTATCCTGTTTCAATACCACATATTTCCAGGAGAGAATGAAGCCCTTTTTTTCAAGTAAATCTAAATTGCAACAGCAAGTGTTGTACTGTCATTTTAATGACAGCAGTAGACTTTAAGTATGGAATGAATCAATTATTGCAAGCACAGCCCCTGTGTAAATCACTGATGGCAAACCAACCTCAGGATTATAAAATGAATCTTTGACAAGTATTCAAGGTTTCAGCATATTCTCTATAATGAGGATTAAGTACCTACTATCTGTGAAAGAAAAGTTTTATTCACTTACTAAAGGATATGTGAGTAATCATTAAGAGAGGTCAGATTAACTGAGGTATTTTTTAAAAAAGGGCATCCAGTACAACATCTGCTGGAAAATCAATGATAAATATGTCAATTTTTTTTTAGAAAAAGGGAAAGATTAAACGTAAGGCAGTGTAATGGAATGACTTAATGCTCTGTTTTTAAAGAATGGAGAGGAATTATAATGACATCATAAACTATCATTATGAAACTTTTTGACATTTTCATGTCAAGAAAAAGACTCTTCTTGAATCAAGAACAAATAGTGATTTCTGCTATCCGTGGGCAATTCAGTCAAGTTCAAATAAATCCTGATTCTACACTGAGAGATGATGATAAAAAAGCCTCTGGACTACTCTGGTATACATTACATATTCTCATATTTAATATTTTCACACCAAGAGAGAAATCGAATTCAAAGTTATAATAGTAGTTGAGCTGTGAAAATGGAAATATTTTTATTTGATTATGTGTCAATAATGCATACACTTTTTGAGAAGCCTTTGTAGTAAATATTTCATATCACTTTTCTGTCTATGCCAGTACCCAAACATTATTGCATTGCTTTTTCTTTTTAATTTCCACAAAATAATGCAAAATTGAGAACCAGTGTTATCATAATTGTAGACCAACATAATTTCATGATAGAATAAAGCATTCTGTTCTGTCATAATTTATATTTTAATTATTAATGAGAGCCTTTGCTTTAACTGTCAGAATTTTTTATTAATGTCTTATGATATTTGCATACTCTTTGCTTTTATATAGGGGGAGGATATAGAGGGCAATATACATTTATTTCCAATGTATTTATATGGTTTTTCCCTGGAAGGTTTGCTTTTGAAAGCTTTAACAATTGACCACACACTGATCTAGAGATACTTTATATACACTGGGATGAGGGAATAAAAAAAAATCCACAATAATTCTACACTTTACAATTTGATGTTCCCTTAAAATAACTGAAAGCAACTTTAAATTGAAACAAATCTCTGCTGCTTGTAACAAAATAATGTGCCTGTTTACTCATACTGCTGCAATTCTTTTATGTTCTTCTAGCCAAAATTATATTTCTGTTTTTTGTATTTGTGCTTGTGTATATTTCTTCTTGTTTATGGCAAAATCTACTGTCTCTTTGGCCCAATATGAATGATTCACAGTTCAGTATTTTCATTCTGTACTAAATGGTCAATTCATTACAAATTAATTCAATATTTCTAAATTTTATAAACCAGTGCTTGCTTTGTTAAAATAATAAATTCTGCAATAGGAATGAGAATGTTTATAACTCTAATAGCAAAAACATAATTGCATAATTTTGCAATAACTGAATTTTGGAATTAATCAAATATAAGTAGGTACATTTGCAAAGTGTAAAATTTAGATAAAATATGTGTGATAAAGATAAAATATGATATATATGATGTGATATGTGTGATTTAGATAAAATATGATGAAACAGTTACAGCTCAGATTACAGAAAAAACAAGAGAATAAGCTTTTCTCTTAAGAATATTTCTGCAAATAGGAGTGGCTGTAATTATTTTGCTGTTTGTCTAAGACACTTAAATGCAAATTATTTTGAGCTATTGATTATGAACATTTTGCTGCTGCTCTCAACCAAATGTTTTAACATTATTTTTGTGAATTTCAGGGGTGCTTTTTCTAACTGCCCAGCTTTTATTATGATTTTGAAGAAATTCAAGTCACTGGCTTGTCAGCGGAGCCAGTAGTCTACAAAGAGGCTGTTTCTCAGTAACCTCCTACAATTTGTTTGCAAATGATCTTAAAGAGTTACAGTACACTCTTAGAAATAAGCACGAATCGTGGTGCACTTTTGCAGAAATCAAAACTGGAGGGATTCAGGAAAATGCAAGTGCATAAAACATTTCTTTCCATTGTGCAGTCAAAGGGCTGAGGTTTTGCAGTAGAAGTCTGGCATCTGGTGGTCCCAGGAAGCAATGGCATCCTGCTCCAGAAGGAAACAAGGTGGTCACAGCCTGAATTAGATCATCAGCTTGTAATTAACTAATTGTTTCCAGCGTATGCTTATGTGAGGACTCCCGATTCTGAAGGACCCCTCAGTATTCATTGCGACTGGCTGGGTTTTGTTTTCACCCCAGAGTGTCTGCATTTCTTCACAGAGAGGGAAATAATTGCATGTATCCAGAATTGTGATGAGCTCTGAAATGCCAAATAATGCCCCGTGCAACCTTCAGGAGAACACAGGGGAGGAGACTTACTGCCATTTCCCACCAGCAGAGCTTGGAGGACTGAAAAATCATTAGGAGGCCAAGACACAAGAGTGCCATTCCAGGAAAGGAGGATTTCTTCTATTCTCAGATGAACCATAACAATATGTTGCCACACAACCAAATTTATGAAAAAACATTCCTTCCCATGTTCCTCTCAGAGCACTGACCCAGCAGAAGTTGTGGAGGTCTGGGTGGGGAAGTGGTGCAGAAGTAGGGACCTTCAGAAATCTAAAGTCCACTCTCTATCTTTTCAGGTGGTGACATAATACAATCCCTGTCAACAAGTGACAAAAAATTAATTTTTTCCCTTTTTTTGACCAAGAGACCCTTCCCAACTCAGGTTACTTTAAAGAGTTATTAGTTATTGTCTAAGTGATCAAGCTGTCATTGAGTTAAATAGTGTTTGACCTTTCCCTTATTCATGTTCCATAATGCACATTTATGGACAATGACAAAAAGCTGCTTAATCTCCTCTCTCCAGACAGTCCCCATTCTCATTATCACCTTGCTACCTCTTCCTTGAGCTTGTCTATTTTTTAAAGTAAAACATCTCTCTGGAAGAAGGATGGCCAAAATTACATAGTGATTCACATGAGATGTGCCTTGAGCTAACACTAATGGCATGGATTCTCCATCTTTATGGAAAACACAGCTCTGGATGTAGTCTTGCATTCTTCATGGCCACAATCTGAACAGGTTTACAGCTCTGCATGACCAAATTGCGTCCCTAGGTCTTCCTCATCTTCCCAGAGAAGTTTCATGAATAATCTTCCTTCAGCCTCCTCTTCAATATTACCTGATGTCATCACTCTTCACCTGTCTTACAACTTCCCTCAAAAATGAAGTCTTTCTCAAGTTATTATTTTTACTAATCTGTCAGACTTCTGATTGCTTTTTCTGATTGCTTTGAAGTTCAGAGGGCTTATATCTCCAGTATTTCCTGGGTCTTGAAACCAAACACAGTTATCAGTTCTCTCTTTACATTTTTAAAGAATTATTCTTCCCTTAAAAATTTGGGATAAAAACTTAGACAAAAAGGAAAAGGACCAAATTTCCTTTCAAATCTATTGCTGCCTTTTAGGTGCATTATCCATTCTTTATCTCCCTCCTATCACACAAAAAACAGATACAGTCCAATACTTGATACCGTGTTTTTAACCCAGATGCAAAATATTGCCCTCTTATTTATTATTTCAGGACTTTGGGGTTGTATTTTTCAGTATATACATTTTAAGCCTTTCCAAGGTGTAACTGAGCCTGACTTTTGACAATGCTTATATTATCATTACAGTTTTGGACTTGTAAGCCAGGGGTTATTTTGCTGATCTCTTTTCATATCTTGTACTTCGCGTGTTTTGTCTGGTGCCTTTTCAAGGTTATTATTTATCCAGTTGGAAAGTTTCTTCCCTTGAGCTGCAAAAAAGTTCTAGGTAACACTAGGAACCTTGACATAATGACATGCCAGATCTCTTCCATATCCAAGTCCCTCAGCTTCCCTGCAGACCTGCTTTTTTTTTTCTTTTCCTTTTTTTTTTCCTAAATAAAATGGAAGGACATTTAGGGATGCCTCAGCCCAGGATATTTATTAAACACACATTTCTAGTACAACCTGTTTTTTAAAAAGAATAATTTAAAAGAAAGCAAAACAACACAAGTAGTTAGGCATTTGCATGCTGAATTTTTCCTGTACTTCATACAGTGTCCCAAGCAGCTTCTCAGGGAAGGATCATAATCATTTATGTATGTCAAGTACATAGAACTTTGAGTACAATAAAAATGAGTAACATTGAAGTGCTGCTCTTTCACCAAGCATAAAGAATGGGGTGACCTCTGCAACACTTCAAGGGTCTTACAGATCTGTGCCGTGCTTGTACAATAAAGGAGAGGAAAAAAAAAAGGCTTTTTGTTATTTTTAAATGATAATTTCCAGAGGGTGCAGGGTTCCAGAGGATAAAGGAACAGGCAAATGATTATATCCCTTTCAGCAAAGGGGCAGTTTGGGCTTTTTCATTGCACAGCAACCTGGAACAGTACTGAGCTGATGAGACTGTCTGATACACCAAGAACAAAGGAAAACTCTGCAGGCAGCAACTTTGACTTCCAGGTAGCCCGTAGAGTGATTAGGCTTCAGCAGTCTTGCTTTCTACAGAGCAACCCTCACCACTCCTGCTGCTGGAATATTTCCATTTTCTGTGTCCAGCCCTACTCCTTTCTTTTCTTCCATGCCTTGTTTTTCAGATAGGGCTCTCCCCAAAATAAGACCCCCTCTTTTTCTCTCTCACATCTTTCCCTTCCCCAGATGTGTTTTCATACCCAGAACCCCAGGGAGAACACATTGCTTCTCATGGACAAGAGATTTTAGTGCTATTCCAATTCCTTCCCTGGCCTGTAGAACTTCCCCTACAAGCACATGAAGGGCTAAGGAACAGGAGAGGCCAGAGAAGAGAGCTAGAGGATATATTTGTGTGGTGGAAAGGATGCATCATTCACAAAAGTGGCTGAGATTTGCAGCTCTGCCAGTGCAGGACTATCCCCTCATAAGTACAGGAATGGCCACTCCTCTAGTGTGCAGATAGGTGCAGACACGGCTACCTGGGGCACCTCCCTCTCCTTGTGTACTCTCCCTGTTCTCCTTCAAAATGTAACATTGAGAAACTCAGGAGATCCTATTGCAGAGAAGTACCCCAATGTAGGCTGTAATATAAAAGTAGAGAACAGGACATAGGTCTCTGACAGACATTTACCTGTCCCTTCTACCATTAAGCATTTCCTGCAGTAGAAAGAGGACACAAAATCTTCAAAACCATGCTAGTTTATAAAAATACTTCTGTTGCATACCAAAACAACCTAAGACATTTTCAACAATTATTTTTGCAGATGGCTTCTGATGCAGTCTTGTGCTCGATGCAGAGACCAGCTTGAATTCTCAAGGCATTGTGCAAGCCACAAAGGCTCGGGATCAAGTCTCATCTCTCACTGTATTTGCTGAGGAAGCCTGCCATTGTCAGTCTTGTCAACTTTCATGGTCTCTTTGCTTTTTACCCTGTGCTTGCCCCATCTCTTCTTTCATTAAAAAATGCGAAAGTTTCTGTCCTTGTGGATTTGCAAAGGGAAAATAGAATCCCCAAGGGCTTAGAAACCAGGCAGCAAATTAATGCTGCCAGCACTGATTATCCTTGGAGATCCTGTTATTTTAAAGGCAGTCTCCTGACTTTCAGGGCCTGGTTTGTGGCTTCTGAACTGTAAAGTTCAGCCATCCTTGCACTTGGCAAGCATCTGGAAGTGAAATGTGTGCAACCAAGCTCTATATATAATTCTGTAAAATGAGAGCTGTTTATCTCAGTAGCTGAAATATTCATTATTGAAAATAAGCATTTCAACATTCAGAGGGTGGATCATGTGGGCTGAGAATAACAATGCTCTGCAAAATACCTGCATGTCTCTACAGTATCCTAAATGGATGTAGCTGAGAGGGTCTGACCTTGCACAGGGCAGGTGGGATGAGAGCCCCTACTGACACACAGGCACCTGTCCTTGCTTCTGGCTTAATCTTTTCATTTTAGCTTGGCTGCTCTTCCTGGTGGCTAAGATCACTCAGAAAGACAGGAAGAAAATAACGGTGAGTTTGCTGAGACAAGGAAAGAAGATGATGAAAGGGGTGAAACTGGAAAACACCAATCATTGAAATTTTTCTTATTTGGTAGACAATGTAGGCTGTGTGCTGAGAAAATTTCTTCTGCTCCCCTTTGCCATTTTGGCAAATGACATCTGCCATTTGGCCAAGCTTCAGGTTTGAGAATTCACACCACTTCAACGTGACCACTAAATCTCCTCAGATTTTTCCTTTGTTTCACTTTCTTTGCACACAGAAATGCTGCAGGTTACAGACAGCATCCTCAAAGGGCAGTGGTGTCAACTCCCCTCAGTCTAGGCCTGGAAAATGGAACTGAGCCTTCCTGAAAATGGCAATAACCAGAGCAGGAGACGGTCACTACAGCTGAGAATTCCTTTCTTTGCTGACTTTGCTTCCTGGCACCAGTTCAGCAGATTAAAAGGAGCCTCCAATCTGTATTGTTGAATAAACAAAAATTCGGCAAATGGACACAGACTGGGACAAGGAAGAAGTGGGAATTTTCCAGTTTAGGTTAGTTGTGTTTTTTTTCAGGATAGAAGGTAAAGTAAGGACAACTGGGACAAACCATGATGGAAAAGCAGATGTTCATAGGGAAGGCTAGGGTAAAGAATAGTATGTAGTAGCTGTTTGCCTCTGGCAGTGGCATTGGGTTAGTTCAAGCTGGCATGGTAAAAGGAGTCTGTTCTCTTTAAAATGCCAGCCTCCAAGGCAAAGCCATGCTGAGCTTTTTTGCCAGCTTCAGCAATAACAGTTTGATGTGCAATTTCCACATTGATATGATTAATTGTTAAATCAAATAAGGAGCCGTGTGATGGAAAAGTCATTTAACTGATTTGCCAAAATGAATAAAGTATGGTCTAGTCTTGTTTACAATCAAAATGGGATGGCATTTACTAATAAACCCAGAGGCCTCCAAAAAGCGGCATAAAAAATAGTTTCATAGCAAATATCTCTGAGTGCCACCTTGGAAAAGTGCTTCTGCCTCTGCTTCTACATCAACAGTTCTAATAGGACTGAGCAAGGTCCTTAGAGCCATTTCCTTAGCCATGGATGGTATATGGGAATCACTGACCCATCGCAGCTGGAGCTGCAATCCACAGGGATGAGGAGGGATGTGGCACTTAGTACTGTGCACACCAAACAAACTAGGGCCTAACTATCAGAAACTTCTAAATTAATTCCCTGTGTGCCTTCTTTTCCTTTCCACTAAACAGGGATGTAAAAACTTCACTCCAAAGCAAATGCAAAGATACACTAATCCAGGTTTGTAAAGTCAAACTGAATTTGTGTGTCCTCACAGCATGAGACCATATTCTGAAAACTGAGGATAAAAGGAATGTTAAACATCTGGTTTTTAGGTGAACATCATGCAGCCCATGCAGTGAAAAGACAAAATTCTTGTAGAAAACACAGTTCATGATCATGTGATTTAAGATATTATCGAATGTGAAAGCCTTACCAAGCTCTGTCTTGCAACATGGACCCTATGAAAGTTCTTCTTACAGGTGTGTTTGGTTTGAAGTGTCTGAGCACCCTGAAGACAAATGGGGAAAGGAAAGTACATAGAAGATTTACACCTTCTGTCAGGAAATACCAGCACACGTCATATAAATCGCAAACTTTGGTCTTCAACACTGACATTTGACTCTGCCACGTAGTATCCAACAACAAGAGTATTTCCCAAATGAAGCTGGAAGAAGTACTGGTGGTTGTCACAAACACTTGGACAACCAAAGAAGTGGGTCTGCCTGTATAATTTTGCATGCTTATGGCATTGGTAGCTTCTCTGTTGCAAACCTGTGACTTAAAGCATGTCAGACTAGCAAAGGAGACTGAAAAAACTGAATAGTTAAAAGAAGTAATTTTAAAAGCTAATAAAAAATAAATTCTAGTTGATGTTAAGATAATCAATAACAGTGCAGTGGGATCTCATCTGTGCCATCTCTTTCAGAAAATTAAGAGTTCCCTTGGATCATGTGTCTCCTATCCACATACAAATGAAGGGCAGTCTGACATAAGTTATTAGATGTGATTAGATCACATCCTAAGATGATATAGCACCAGTAAATATTTTCTAGCCTGGCATTAAAAGCTGAATGTTTTTCGTAATGAGTCCATCCTTTTTAATTCTGTCACTTAAAAAATGTTTTTAAACATTTAATCAATCCCATATACAATATTAACAAGTGCTGAGGCAGAAAGGGAACCTACTGATCACAGGTGATACATCTAGAAGCAATGCACTGTTTACAGTGAGTTGTCTCTCAACTGAATAATGACTTAGTCATTTAGAGGGAAAATCCTTGCAAATAAAAGTCTCACACTGAGATACTTTTTCTGATGGAATCCCATTGCTGAGATGGAGTTTTGTGAAGCACTTCACACAAATTTTATTGAAACTACTGTACAGTGCTTTATGTGAAGGATATGGAAGCATATAAAGTATTGTGCAGTAAATTTTGTAATGAAGGGCCACAAATGGCTTGTTAAGGATCCCTGTGTGGATGTCGAGTTTAACAGCAAGTATTGCTAGACTAATGTATTTTTTAAGCAGTTTTTGGTCAAACAAAATCTTGTCAAGAACAAGGTTCCTGAGATAAATTACTTCATTTATCATTCTAAGAATAGTATCTTAGAATAATATCTTGGCTGAATATGTGATTTGTCTTCTCTCAGAAGTTTTATCACCTAGTTGTAAGCTGACCAGTTCAGCAACCTGAATTTTCACAAAGCATCACTCAAAAAATGGTGAACATAAGCTAAGCAAATAATTTGCAATGAATAATTTACCCTTTTTCTGCAACTGTTGAGCAGATGCTCAGATTTATTCATTATTTAGATTTACTTTGTGGATCAACTGGAAAATTATCAGATTAGGAAGACTTGGCATTTATTCATTGAAAACTTTAGGTCAGTTAAGTCCACTCAGAGAAGCTCTATGGTTTTGATGCTTGGGCTTGATTGACAATAAAATGTTAATTTTAAAAAACATTATTAGATGGATAACTGCAAATGCATCTCTGAAGTGCCTTTTCATCAAAGCAGCCCATAAGCTTTCTTACTTTAAAATTTTTAAGGAGCAAACATTGAGGAAAAGATCTGATGTATGCAATTATCTAAATCTGTGGAACTTTAAGACACATGGGCTGGACCAAGAAATTAATTTCTAGAATTCAAGTGAAAAGCTCTCTGCAAAAATTTTTTTGCAGCTCCACTAAGCATGCCCTATGCATTACTATTAACTTCAACAACTCTGGAAGTTACTAAAAATCATGTGCTACTGAGAGTGATGTGGAAGAAGCAAGTCCAACAAGATTTAAGATGATGTTGTGCATTCCTTCACAAACGTTGAATTCAGTGCTTGTGGATGATGTTTGAATAATTTTCCAAACAATCAGAGACTCCTTTAACAAAAAATTACATCAGAAGCAGTATCAACGCAATTTTTGTCTGCTCCAAAGTGTCAGGAGCTACTGTGCCTCAAGACTGTTTTTTCTGCTGCAGCTGCCAGCTCCAGATGATGATTTTTGTCTCTATTAATTTTGATTAACTGAACCACAGCTATTGACTCTATTCACAGAGACAATCAAAAAGCCTCATGACAGAATTCATTTGCCACTGCTAATCTTCCTACATATAAGACAGTGGTAGAGTAACCCGTAAAAAAGTTTAGGGGGTCTCATATTAACCCTTGATCCTAGTCCTTTGCTCTCTTTAGCCAGCTGGAGCTAAACTTTAAAAAAGGTAATTTTAAGCAGTATTTACCATGATTGTTTTCCATTGAAGACACAATTTGTGGAAGGAAAACAGCATAAGTGCATATAAAGGAGTCTCAGTCTAGTATTGCACACAGTCTTGTGCTGAGCACATTTATGTGTGAGCACACACAGACAAGAGTACCCACACTGTACTTTTAACTGCTAAGCAGCAAAAAACCTTTGCAGAGCGATCATGTACTGCTCCTCTGCTCCAGTTTGACAATGAAAACAGCTCAGAGCTGTCAGGATTCTACATCAGTCACCCCATCATGGTCATTGCATGGGAAGAGGATTTAAGAGAACTGATCTGCCCTGTCACTCTGGGGCAATGGATAAACATGCTGGGATTTTTTTAAAGCCCTCCTTTGGTCCACAGGGCATCAATCAACACAGGTGACAAACTTCCTGACAGAGCAGACAACTGCTAGCAGATGAGTGGTATAGGTTGTTTTGTTGGTGAACTTCCATACTGTGGCAAAAAAAAGGACAAGCATGAAACCAAAGCCTCAGACTTTGCAGCACTGAGAAAATCAAAGACCTTGGAAATTCACACCTTGAAACTGTTGTGAAGCTGACATAAACTGGAACAGAGAGATAAAGTAATATAAGATTATTCTTTGATAGGAAAACAACAGTGTTCATTCAGCAGGAACAAAATACTCTGGCACACAAAGTGCAAAATCTCTGTTGGTGTTATCAGGAGGCAAAGTCAGAGATTACAGGTAGACCACAAGTGAAATTGCTGTAATTGTCCTTGGGGATCTCCAGCAAGTCTCTCAAGGCTCTGCACCTTTGAGGTCATATCTCTATCTGAATGTAGAGGTGCCTTATTTTGTCTTTTACATCAGTGAATATGATTAAACTCCTGCTGTTGTGCTAAATTTCAAAGATTGTAAAAAGTCATGGGAATTAAAAAGGTCACTGCAGTATTTCATTTCAATAGCAAATCTGTGGAATAATGTTGTACAAGTACATAGGAAAGCGCTTTGAAAAGAGAACTTGTCGGTGACTTAGTTCTAGTGAAAAATAGCAGGCATTTGGAAAATTGAATTCTGCTTCCAAAACTTAGAAATGGGCAGATAATCAGAAATGGGCAGAATAGAGTCCTTTCAAACATCAAAGCACAGGAAAGATGCACAATTCCCAAATATTTGTGCAACATGTACATTTTATATCCACACATTTACAAATGGCAAATTCTACTTCCATGCAGTATAAGCTGATGATGTATCCTTTGTCTAGAAAGATATATTCCATGCATAGACACAGAAGACAAGACAACAGAGCAGGTAAATGTTTTAAACCCATTTGTAAAAAAATCTGAACTTTAAATAAAGCTCTTCTCATTCCTTGTGTGTACATATGTTTTTGAATAATCTCATATTTGCTTTATTTAATTTTTGTCAGACACATTCCTCCTTATGAATCCATGGATCAGCATAATTTCTGCTGTTTTACAAACTGGCTAATCCCAGTAGAGATGAAGCTCTGCAAATAATAGAATTTTCCTTCAGGAGCAGAAAAAATTGCAATTCCAGCAGTGAATATAAAAACTGTGGACTTGTCTGAGGCCTGCATGACAGAAGTCATAGCTGCACACTGTACAGAAACATGATGGCATATGAAATGTTTCAGATATATTTAAAGTTTGTGGAAACGTAGCACCTTGAAGCACCTGACTAACCTGGAACCAAAGAGGGCAAGACTCTAGGGTAAGTTTAAACAAAAAACTTTTGCCTGCCTACTGTCCTTCTGGGCTTTTTATTTAGTCTTTTTCAGAATGGCTGCATCACCAGGAGAATTTTGCTGTTAACTTTCAAATACGCACAGTGTGTTAAAAGGTTTAGGGTTTTATTTTTGTTGGTTGGTTTGTTTTGAAAGGCTCACAGATCAGCTCACTCGAATGACAGAAGTATACCCCTTACAAAAAGGCCATCATCTTCTGAGATTTAAATCACTGGTGCCAAATTATAAGAATGTTAAATTCTTCTGGACATATATCCAGAATTTTTAGCAAGGACAGAACATTTTTTTTCTTTCACGAGTCTCTGCTAAAATTTACCAAGTGCATAAATGAAAAGAAAAGGTTGACTAAAAAACTTTTTAGGCAATCTCAAGAACAAAAGGTGCCTATGTGGAAGACATAGCAAAATTAAAAGCTGTTTACTATTTTTGAAAGTTGGTATTTCTTGATGTCTAAATTCAAGAACTCATTTATATTTTTTTACAGGACAGAAAATTATTTCAGGCTCTTCCAGCAATCTGGAAATAAATAAATATTGTCCTAAAAAAGGACAATAGAGAAAACTAAGAGGAATGCTTAGCAGGCTACTTTTGTTGAATAGCCATCAAGCACAGAAAAAATGCAACCTTGTTATCATTTCTGCACATCACCTATATGCTTTGATGACAATGGACACAGAAGTGATGTTATCAGACCTTGAGGAATAAATTAATGCTATAGGATACACACTGATGCAAAACAAAAGGGAAAGTAAATTAATCTTCTCACACTGTGAGAGGTGAAGCAGAATCCTTAAAATAAGAAGAGATCCAAGCCCCTAGTATTTTTATTTTTTTATTCCCCAACTTAACCTGAATGCTTTTCAGGTTACAACATCACTGTCACCTTCTCCACTAGGCTGGCTCAGAGTATGAGTGTATGAGGGGATATATGCAACACAGAGCCTCCTTTCACCAGTGAGGAAATACTGTCATTTGAAAACTGAATTTTCCTCTCGCTCTTTACCTGTCCAGCACGGAGACCCAAGAGCTACTTTGCGTGGTAGCACTAACATGTTTCGATAACTATTTTTGTGGCGCTCTCCCGCGTGTGTGAGAAGGTGTCCTTGAGAGCACTGGTGAGTTTTGGCCGGGCAGTGCACACAGATGCACAGGGACAGGTGTGCCTGTGCTCTGGCCATGCTGCCCCGTGGCTGGAGGCCAGCCAGCTCTCCTCAGGGCTCCGAGCAGTGGCCGTACTGTCACGCTGAGCCCCGGCAGCTCGCCGTGCCTCCGGCAGCCTGTGCTCTTGGGACAGGTTATCCAAAAGCCTCAAAGTGATCATAGAGGTCCACACGCTGCATTTTACTGGCCCTAAAGCCCAGCAAAGTGCAGGTTTGTTTTTTTCCCTGCCATGCTAAGTCAAGCTACACCATCCAAACTACATTTCCATGAGCCGGGACCCTGTAGCAAGTGGCAGCGATCTCAAGGCAATGCAAAATGCAGCCAGAGACTGTCTTGGCAGGCAGGCAGCTTTTCTCTTGCTGAATTCTGTCATATAAAACTATACCCAGAAGAGTCACTCAACTTCTCCTATGGAAACTGGTTGAGAAAGTTGGGGGTGTTCAGGCTGGAGAAGGGAAGGCTCCTGGGAGAACTTACAGCATCTTCAAGTACCTAAAGGGGTTTAGAAGGAAGCTGGAGAGGGACATTGAGAAGGGCATGTATAATAGAACAAGGGGGAATGGCTTTAAACTGAAAGAGAGTAGGATTAGATTAGATATTAAAAAGAAATACTTTGTTGTGAGGGGATTGGAACAGGGGTTGCCCAGAGAAACCATGGATGCCCCATCCCTGGAAGTGTTTAGGGCCAGGTCGGATGGAGCTTGGAGGAGCCTGGTCTAGTGGAAGGTATCCCTGCCTGTGGCATTAAAATACTGAATTTTAAAATACTCTGTTTTTGGGTTGTTTTCCAGTCAAGACACAGCCATTTATGCATAATTTTTTATACAATTTTCATGCCATAATGAGGCTCCTGGATAAGTTCATGGAAGGGGCTCCACTGAGCCTTTTGAAATACTAAATAAACCTAGTGAGATCCAGCATCAAATCCTTATAATTACAATAAAAAGCACGTTAAGTTCAGGTCTGTGAAAGCTATTGAGAAAATAAAGGAAAAAAAAATCAATGCTGAGATCTTGCTTTTATGCATTTTACTGGTAATTGGGTCATTAAAAGTAGTAGCAGAAGAACTAAGAATTGCACATGATCATTCTGCGCAGACAGCAGTATCCAAGACTGGAAGTAGCGTCTTCACCTTGAACTTAGTGAAGACTGTTGAAAGGCTCAAGTATTTTGTTGGATGAATGCAAAGTTAAAAACTGATGTAAGAAGGCAAATTTTCAAAGGATTGAGAAAATCCAACAATTAAAATTGAGTTTATTAAATCAACCTTTGCATTTCTGAATTCCAGTTCACTTCCTGCACATATTCTTCAAATTCACCCTACAATGTACAATTTTTTTAAGATGTTTCTAGCATAAAAGTCAAAGAAAATTTGTGGAAAGCCTAGGAAAGGAAATAAACACAGGCAAAGAAAACTATACCCAATATTCAAATCGATTATTTGGCAATTTTCCACTTTCAAAAAACTAACTTATGAGGACTTCAGTATTTCTTATTTCCCTATCCATATCTCAAACTATCTTGAGAGAAAAGATAATGATCTCTATTTACTGAATATATACTGCAGAGGACATTGAAGGAATGATATCTCTTCGGCCTGGAATCTTTTCTCAAGCCATCCATAGATAAGATTATTTAAATCCTTGTTACAGAATAATTTCAAAGCAATATTAAGACCTTTCTATTGCTGTGATTTGTTCTATGCAATTCCTCACTGGACAACTCTGCTGTCAACTTTCATAGTTTTCCTTAAATAAGGAAATTCACCATTGTCCAGAAAGGCCACAAAGTCTACACTTCTCTCTCTGTAGCAGCTGCAAAGCCTGGAGTAGGCTGTACAAGATGAATTTTAGCAGTATTAAACTGAGACCTAGAGCACATTAATTTTCCAATAATCCCTGCAGAGCATGAGTGTGTATGTTTCCCAGAGGGTCACTAATCTGAGGAGCAGATAAGCATCTTGCCCAAGGCCAAGAAGAAAACCAGTGGCAGAAATGGGGAAAGCACCTGGAGAATTTTGTTTCACAGACCCTTATTTTAACACCCAGGCCACCCTCCACCTTCTTAGTTCAACACTGGTGAAAGAACTGCTCAGATCTAATTTGAGATAGGGTAAGACTATAAGAGCATGACCACATTAAGAACCTCTATTTTCTTTGTTATACTGCATTTTCAGGGACATGCTACTTCTCCAGTGGTTTACATTTTAAAGAGGAACTGGCATAAAACTAAGCCTTTTAAATTGGTTGAAACAGTTGCTGTTCCCTGGGTGTTAACAACAAATATTTTCTGGTTAAAGAAGCCGCATACATTTTAGCTGCATGAAAATGGAAAAATCTTGCTCCCACACTGATTGACTGAACATCTTGCTAATCATTACAGTGTGTATCATTAATTCATTATTCAGCTGTGATATGTTTTCCCTGTGAACAGCTTAAAATATATAGTGAGTGAATACTTACTGAGTACAAAGTAGTTTCAGATTATAATATTTTATTGTGGTAAAGAAAGCTCTAAACCTCTTATGAGCTCTTATGATTTGACACATAAGATGTGGCAAAAAGTTGAGGCACAACAGGCACCATTATAAATATTTATAGACATACCTAAAGTCTTATATAAAGTTCATCCTGTTAAAGGACATGTTTTATGTTGTACAATTCCTCTTAGAATATCAATCTAATAAGCACCAAATGAGGCTGAAGACAATGCTGTTATAAAAAATGGAGAAAAATGATTAAAATGTGATAATTATACTGACAGTTTATATGCTCAATCTAATCAACCAAGCTTCCAATTTGTCATAATGTACACTCACTCATACATTATTGCTTAATTATAGCAACACTTCTATTTCGAAAGGCTGTCAATCACGCAAATGCCTATCATTTTTCTCTATTTGCATTTAACAGATATATTTTTAGTTCAGTTCCAAAGCCCTCTGAGAACCTGATTTAACCCCAGCTCTTTCTTTTGTTTGCAATGCTCATCCCTGTTTATTCACTGTTTGCTGTCTGTGGTAGCTTGTGCTGTGTGATTTGCTGCTTTACAGCTCATCTGCTGCCAAAGGGATTTTTGAATCTCATTTCTGTTCCTGAACCATGGTCTTGGTGATCTGTGTGTTCTTAGGAGCTGCGGACCTGAGCTCGAACTATTCAGGTTTGATGTGAATAAAAGTATCAGACAATCTTGTCTGCTGTTCTGGATTTGTCTTATTAGTCCTGCAGGGATGGGAAGAGGGAAGAGAACCTTCCCTTTCTTCCATGGGGTAGCCCTGCCAAAATCAGTAGGACTGGTACTGGGCTATAAGTTGTGAAAAGAGTGTGAATGGACATCCTTTATGTAAGCATCTTAACATTTTTATTCTCTTGCACATTCCACTCTGAATTGTTCTTACTTCATTTCTTTTGGCTATTTTAATATCATATCTTTGAGAACCTCTGGTCCCTTCTGTCCCCTGTCTTCTCCAGCTTTGTTGTAGTGCCTAAGTGGAAGAAAAATTTGGCATTTTATGAAAGCTCAGAGCAACACAGCAAGCGAAATGCTGGACAGGACCCATCAGCAGTGGTCAGTGGTAACACAGGGAAAACTTAAGGAAGTTGTCAGGAATTGTTCAAATACATTGGGAGCACTAAGGCAGCAGAAGAAGCTGTGCAGTGCCACCAGCAGGCCTTCTTCTGGCAGTAAACAAGAGGAGGTGCTCTAACATGAAATATACAGCCCCGGAACTGAGAATTAAACCCCCTCTTTTCCAACCTTATTGATTCTGAAATTCTGTGAAATTACATCCCAGCAGGAATCACTCCCTTGCATGCTGTATTATTCTGCTTAACTTTCTTTTGCTTTTATACATTCTATCCCACTATATTCTCTTCGAAAATCTAATAATTATTTACACAAATATTTCATATGCAGTACACAAACATATTCTACTTGGGCTCTAGATGGTAAATGAATATACAAACAAACGAGCAATTCAAACTACCAGTTTGGGTGGCAAAGAAATTACAGGGAAAAGATAAAAACACGACGTAATGCTATGAAAAATGTCAAGTTATTCTTTGAATGTTGGCTTAGGAAAATCTCAATACATTTCTGGTAAATGAGGCGTGAACCATATTCTTAAAAATATGGTGTCCAGGAGATAGTACTACCCAATATTTTATCATAATGGCAAATGTAGTACTTAAAAAAGCTTGGACTTTAAATCAAACACTTTGGAGAGGACATGGACAATCTATTAGTTTTTCAAATATATGTTAGTATCAATATGAAGATGAGAGAGTAAACCATTTCTGGGAGCTTACTTGGTTAAAATCTGTTTTAAAATTGGAGTGTGCATTATTCTTTAATTAGTATATAGGCAACGTGAATGATCTTCCCATATCATCTCCACTTCTCCAAAACTTTGTATTTCTTGACTGGAGTTGTTAGTATCTTGTTGGGTTGAGATAAGCCCTAATGCTCACACTCATCAAGGATGCACTACCTTTGATTCAGTACATTAATTTGGTGACAAAACTATAGTACTTGCCATGTTTGCAGAGAGTACAGGGAAAAAAAAACAACAAAAAAAAGAGAACCCCATAGCATGCCTTTGAAAGACAGAATATTTTACTATTACTAAATAAACATTGTGTTAGAATCACATTTTGTTCACATTATAATTTATTCTGAAGAAATTTATTTTCCCTTTTTGCCACTTCTTACTTTAAAAAAAAAACCCTACAACACATTCCTCCTGGGACAAGTTGTTGCTCAAGTTTTCATCCATCTGAAGCAAAACCATATACAAGATGCTTTTTTTTTACAGATAACAATGAAAAAATATATGTATATCACACATATACCTACTTAGAGAACAGTAATACTAACACTTATCATTCTTTAAATCCTCCACTGAAAGAGGTACAATGCAAATCCTTTCAAATCTTGTGAAATAGCTTCAAAATTTTGCTCAGATAACAACAACTTACTATTACAAATTACTTTATTTATGACAGCAGGAAGTTCTCATGACAGACTGGCCATTTTACTTTTGGACCAAACTGTATTCATTTGAAAAATAAACTATTAGGTCTCCTGATTTTTACAAGATTTCTGTGCAGGTTGTGAGGCAGCAACAGTGACAAGTCTTTCCTACACAGGAAAATCGATGTGCAGATACAGTTGTTGTATAGGTGAAATGGAGTTTCTGCAAAGATTGCCTCTGGAAAAATCTTATGTCATTTTTCTGGTCAATGTCCTTTACTTCCACTTGACAGAGCAAGCAGTTTTAGGAAGGACTCCAAATCTGGTGATTTTGCACTCGATTTCACGCTGACAGCTACAGTGTACCAACTGTTGAGGCTACTTGGGTGTCAAGCACTTCTCCTGATTCTCATGGTTTTTCTGTAAGATAGGAGAGAGGTCACTTCTGTTTGGCTTTGTCAGGTATTAAAACAAAAGCAAACAAAAATTCTTTCAGAAAAAGGGCCACAGCCTAAAACTGAAATTTAGGCTGAACTAATGTGTTTATAATTAATAATTCCATTTGAAATTACCTTGTTAAAGTGATTGGTAGGCCTGCCATTGCATCACACACATAGTTTCTCTTTTGCTCATTCTTTGCAGTCTTTCCTGAGGATTTTTATTTTGTCTAACATATGAATATATAAAGGTGTGTGAAGTGGAAGGCTGCTATTCTCCAAGCCCTCTGAATAAGGATCTGCTGCCAGTTTGCTACTGGTAGCAGGATGCAGACACACTCTTTGCCTGCCCATCAGAGGCAAGTGCCAGGGCCCTGCTCACCTCCTCCAAAAAACAGGAAAAGCTCCATTTTTCCCAGCTTTGCATATCAAATGAAGTAAAGCTTTCAACTGAATTTAAGAGCTTCTTATCTGTAGAAAAATAATTTGTCCCAAGGGATGCAGGCTCAGTGTCCTGATGGAAGCCATTTTTAGACTGACAACAAAGATCTCCAACACACACCTCACATCTTTGATAGGTTGTCAAGTACCTGAGGCCCCTCTGCACTATGCTTCTGTCCTAATAACATATTCCAGCAGTGACTTCATAAAACCTTCCTCCTCAGTTGGAAACAGCCAAAGTCCTTTTCTAATATGGACAAAAAATTTCACAGGGGCTCCCTACTCTTGTTGTTCATCAGACCATCTCAACACCTCCACAGTCTTCTCACAAATTAGCTCCTGAGTTCCTTGTCCAGCCCTATTTCTGAGCAGAGTTGAAGAAAGAGCTTTTCCAACCTTTTTTCTTTTGTTTGTTTTTTTTTTTTTTTTTTTTTTTTTTACCAGAGGCATTCAAAAAATAGGCTTTCCTTGCTGATAAAAGAATATTCTACTTAGATCA